>NW_016177093.1:0-8753 GCF_001687245.7 Rhagoletis zephyria | reverse complement strand
CGGGTATTTAATGTTCGGCTCCGCCCGAACTTAGACGTTTTTACTTGTTTTTTTTTTAATTTTATTCAAATTTTTAGATTTATTTGCTTTTTCTTCTCTTGGGAAAATGTTTTTTTTTATCACTAGAGTTAAAATAACCCTAAATCGGAACGAGTTTGTTGTTAACCCTTGAAAGCGCAATGGTCGTTTATCTACCCAACCAGTCGTCGTGCTAGGACAGTGTTCAGCCATAGACCAGTAAATGGCATCAGAAGACCACCGGTATTTAGGTTTATGGATGTTTTGCAAGACTATGTAGCAAAAAGTGAGAAAAGGGTGATTCTGGTATATTAACGTATCTTCTTTCTTTAAATGAAGACAGTTCCCGGAACCATATCTTCCTTTGAACTATGGACAGCCTTTTGTAAGCCATTAATCTGGAATACTATTATACGAAAGGTCTACCCACGGTCTAAGTCACTGATCTGTATTTGCATTGGATAGAGGTCAGCTCAATATCCGCTTTTCATATTTGGACCATCAAAGTATTACCTCAATCCGCTTGTGCAGTCGTCTCTAATTGTTTCCTTATTTTGAAGTCGTGTTGTATTTACAATTAAGCTAATTAAATTCAAAAAAGTTATGAGCATACATTGAAGGTATAGTTGAATGTACGAAATGGGTTTACAGTTCGTAACTCCGCGATGAAAATTTGCTTAAAACCACCGTACAATGGCAATGTATTATTTACTTAAAAATATGTGCTTCAAGGGTATGATTGTCATAGATGCTATTGTTTATATGCTGGTATGCAGTACGTGTGCGAAGGAGGAGTATGTGTATACATACATGTGTATGTGTATAAAAGTGCCTACAGCAAAGTACTCTCCATTTTGGAACTCTATCACAAACGGAATTCTACTCACAGACCGCAAAAAAATATTCTGAAAAAAAATAAATAAATGCCACACAAAGTTGCTTGGCAGCTAGAGTGATCAACCATAACATTACATAGTATACTTACATAACTACGTTAACTTTCAAATATGTATGACATGTAGGTATGTACATATATAGCGACATATACCTTTGCGAACTCTCCATGTTGCAAACGGGTAGTAATGCAAGCAGCGAGGCATTTCCACATATCTACATTTACATATTTATCTCAACTGTCGCCCACTGAACCCATTACCGCCAGCCACAATTCAGCACTTTTGTATTGTTGCTATACCTGCATTTTTGCTCTGCTTTTGCACAGTGGCATTGCAAAGCACATCTTTCGTTTGCACGCCACGGCTTTGGCATTCGTTTGCCTGCATATTTTTTGGCAGTAGTCTTTCAATGTTTTACTGCTCATGCAGTTTTTTTTTTTATTTGCGCTTTCATTGCCAGCTTTTAGGCGGCTAAGCGCCGAATGTGTGCGCATACATACATATATGCTTACATATCAACATACTCACATACATATACAAAGAACATGTCGATAGATAAAAAATAACAATAAAAGTAAAATATTACAAAAAGAACTGCCAGCCGGAGTTGCTACAGCCGCTGCATGTGGCATAAAGTCAGTGAACTAAATAGTTGCAAGAAGGCCACGTCAATTGAAAACTTGTAGGTACATTTGCATTTCTCGCAACAGACTTTTTCACTTTTATGTATACTTTTGCATTCCTTTTTTATTTATTTTGTTTTTATTTCAAATGTTTTGCTACGAATTGCAACACTGACTAAACTTTGAAAAGTTGCATTTCGTTCGCGCGACGTGCCACCCCGTGCGGCTTGCACTTTTTTCGGCACTTTTTTTCTCCTACCCGCATATCGAACGTTCAACTCTCTCGTTTGTTGCTTCTCTAGCTACAAACATAAGCACTTGCATACCCAGTTTTGGGCTGGGGAATTCGGCGTAGCAAAGTGTTTGCGTAAGGAATTGAATTTTGATATATTAATTTAAAACTTTGGCTGACTTCCAGCTGCTTGCAATATTTAGGAATGTGGCACGGTGTGTGTTACCTGCTGTTGCACACAGTTGCATATATATATATGCGGGAGCTCTCCTGAATTCTCTCTCTGCCCCTCACTTAGAGTTTTTCATGCAAATGGGCGGAATAGCTGGGTGATGGCAAAAGTTTTCGTTGGCTGTTTGGCAAGAAATTACTTACTTAGGTGTTATTTTTGTCCGTTGCAAGCGGTTTTATATTTTCCGAAAGACTGTTGCAAACTTTAAATGCACTTTGAGTGAGATTGTCGAAAGTAATTTGAAATTGTTGCAGATTGTTTAGTGCAAAGAAAGTGGTAAAATTTAAATATACATACATATTTTTCTGGTGGAGAAGAAAAAGTTCTGGAATAATTTTATGATTTTAAGGGAAAAATTGATTTTCTGAAAAATATTTCAATTGAGGAAAAGTAGACTTATGGCGTTTTCGTTTCTACCGAAAAATGTTACCTTCTCTTTGTCCTCTACGTACAAATACTAATAAGAGGGCAATGAGAAGGCAGCATTTTTTGTAGAAACGAAAACGCCATTACTCCGTTAGTACTCGATTAAGAGCGAAATAGAAAATCTCAATTTTGGATAGGGTACTTACTAGAGTTGGATTTTTTAGTTCACTTTTAGTTCTTAGTTCGTTCATCTTGTAGTAGAAAGTTATTTGATGTACTTTAATTTATTTATATTTATATTTTAGTTATTTGTTCGTCGGAATATTTTTTTTTTTTGTATGTATGTTACCGCATAGCTTTGGACCACGTCGATTTCGATAAGTCTTTTTGCATCGGAAATGTAGTGTTGCAGAGGTGGTCCCATACTAATCTGGTTTAGATCCGATCATTGGATCATGAAATATATATATATACATATATATTTTTTTAAGTCGATTTTTTTTGCTAAAAATTACTTGTTTTATATGAGATTTGAAGTCGGTTTTTTTTCTAAAAATTACTTGTTTCTTTCTCAATTTACTTTTCTTGTAATGATAGGATGTTATAGTTAAAATAAAAAAAAAACAATTTTTAATTTCATTTCATTTTAAGGAACTTATTTTTTCTAAATTAAAATTATTTCTTTTTTTTTATTTGATTATTTTAGTTTTACTTTTTGTTTTTTTTTTGTTTTTAATTAAACTTTCTTTCAGTTTTTTTTATATATTAAATTTTTATTAACATTTTATTTATTTTTATTTCATTTTTTCTGCTTTTAATTTATTTATTAGTTTCTATTGTTTTAATTTAATTTTTAAAATTTTATTTTACTTATTTTTGCTTTGTTTTAACTTTTTTAATTCATTTTCTTTTATTTATTTCGTTTGATTGTTTTAAAAGGAGAAATATATTTGGAAATTTCTTGAAATTATTTTCAAATGTCTGCAGTTATTTCAAAAATTATTCATAAACATTTGTCCGTAGGATAGATTTAATTAAAAAATGCATTGTTATCTATACTAATACATATTTTAAAGTCGTTTTTTCGTTTTTTTTTCTGTTCGAAAAAATCGAGAACAGCTGAGTCGATATTTTTGAGATATTATATCATCTTTTAATAGCTTGTCCCATTTGGGGAAATATAGTAATTACAAAAATAAATGGAATTTAAAGAATCTAAAAATGGCTTATAAACAATGTATGTAATAAAATAATCGAGATAATCGGATTTGCAAAAGTTATCTCTTTATTATGTTTTATGGCTTACCATTTTAATGAAAAAATTGATAAAATCAGGTTTTGATGTTATTCCTTTTGGACACATTTCTTTTCATTATTACAGACTTTTGTGTTGATGTCATGAGGATTTTGATTGAGAAGGCTTTTCGAAGAATTTTCCGTTTTAATCCTCCCACCACCTTCCAAATTTGCGTTTTGAGGGTCTCTTGAAGTAAGCGTCAAAACGGCCTTTTAATTTAGCTCAGAATTTTTTTTTTTTTAATTTTTTCCACTATTTTTGAAAAATACTTAGTTCGTTACATGAAAACTCTAGTAGACCCCATAAAATAAAAATACGAGCTAACTTTTGCAGATCACTCGATGGATGGATTAGTGGATATGAATACTTTCAGAAAATGTATTTTTCGAAATAAAAACATACGTTTATCTTTTTTTTTTATCAGAAATAAAAATAATTTGAGGTAGCGTTTATGGATTTAAAAAAAAAAAGATAGAATTTTAACCACTGTGATATCCATACATAAATATAATTCAATTCAAAACAGTACTAATATGTTAATACTAATTCGAATTTATTAGCTTTAATTCCCATTTCACGCATTAAAGCACAAAAGCATAACATGTGTAAACAACAAAAGTAAAACGCCACTGTGGCGCACAACAACTAAATACGTGTATTTGCGCAAAGACTAAAAGCCACACACATAAATTACTCGCATCGCATGTGAATTCAGTTGTGCTTTAGCTTGAATTTGTGTAAATGCAAGTTAACGAGCGACCCATTAATAAACTAGCACACCCACATGAAGACATAAACTGACTATTTACTCCATTCTCAGCACACACACACCCCATACCAACAAACAAAAACAAATTCGTTTACGAGCAAATTGATTTGAATGGAAAATGAAAAACTAAGGATAATGGATATGTACTTATATGTACGTATGTATATGTGTGTATTTGTATATATTTGTGTAGACATTTCCACAATCAAACTACGACAAACTGAATAGCTGATTTACCCTTTTCAAAAATAAGTAAGTAGATATGTAGATGCCCTTATAGATTATTTCTATGCACACCTACATATATATGTATGTATGTGTGTTGGTGCCTGTGCACATGAGAACGCTAGCGTAAATGCACGAGTGGGAGTGAATGTTTTGCTGGTGGGCTTATGTGGACCAACACAGCACTATAATTACTGTACCTCGTTAGCGCTACCAGCAGCAATGACAAGCTGTCAACAAAAACAACAATAATACCTACATTTTGGAAAATACAAAAAGAAGACGAAGCATTGCCCAGCCAGTTATCAGCTACATAACACCCACAACAACTTTCGCACATACTCGCACACTTCTGGTGTCTTCGGGCTGTCGCTGTAGAGTACTTACATACTTTTGTTAATATGTACATGTGTATGTAGTTGTATGTATTTACGTATATGTGCAACTCTAATTCGCATTGAAATTTTCAACCCTAATTTGCTTTTAATAACTTAATACGCAATTGCCAGCAACAAAGGACATCGACTTCGACCCTTCGACCAGCGTCGATGAAGCCTCAAAAGTGTCCCCACGCGCTCGCTCCCGCATCAACGGCAGCATTTCAAAGCTTAGGAAACCTGCTGAAAATTAGGAAAGCAGAAAATCGGAAAAGCAGTGATTCAATCAAAAGCAAGCCTTTTATGAATGCAGAAATCCACAACATCTCAAACAGAAGTAAAAAGGTGGGAAAGGAGAAAATTCACTTTTTTGTTTGTGCTGACTGACAGACAGACGGATTGCCTGCCTATCTGACTGGCTGACTGATTGCTCGAGTGAGTGCATGATTATAAATCAAATGGGGAGACAGTGCCATTGCATACCTACAACTTTGCACAGACACACATACATGCACTCGTTGACATTCATCATGCGTATGTAACTGCGAGTGGTTCTGCGCCTAAAGGTATACTTCCAGTATCCAACACGAAACTGTCGTTGCCGGTAAATTGAAGCTAGCAGCCTAACCGAGTATGAAACGTAAGCCACGCCATGCCCATTCATATTGCTTCGAAAGTCCGTAAAATGAAGAAAGGGTTGCTGCTTTTCAGTGGGGTTGATGGGCTTAAGGTTTTCGGTTGCCGTAGCTGTGTCACCAATCAACCGATATGGTATCTATGCGTAATTGGTGTACAGGTACGGCTGCTTTGGTGAACATATTATACATTTGCACATACTATACATACATACTTATGTAGTATACCTTTTCATGAGTATGTGCACGCTTTTGAATGCATATGTATATCTTCATATAATGTAGCGAGCATCGTTTGAGGCTGGGTAAGCCTTTGGCGTTTGTTCACTCGCTAATCATTGAANTTAGCGCTACCAGCAGCAATGACAAGCTGTCAACAAAAACAACAATAATACCTACATTTTGGAAAATACAAAAAGAAGACGAAGCATTGCCCAGCCAGTTATCAGCTACATAACACCCACAACAACTTTCGCACATACTCGCACACTTCTGGTGTCTTCGGGCTGTCGCTGTAGAGTACTTACATACTTTTGTTAATATGTACATGTGTATGTAGTTGTATGTATTTACGTATATGTGCAACTCTAATTCGCATTGAAATTTTCAACCCTAATTTGCTTTTAATAACTTAATACGCAATTGCCAGCAACAAAGGACATCGACTTCGACCCTTCGACCAGCGTCGATGAAGCCTCAAAAGTGTCCCCACGCGCTCGCTCCCGCATCAACGGCAGCATTTCAAAGCTTAGGAAACCTGCTGAAAATTAGGAAAGCAGAAAATCGGAAAAGCAGTGATTCAATCAAAAGCAAGCCTTTTATGAATGCAGAAATCCACAACATCTCAAACAGAAGCAAAAAGATGGGAAAGGAGGAAATTCACTTTTTTTGTTTGTGCTGACTGACAGACAGACGGATTGCCTGCCTATCTGACTGGCTGACTGATTGCTCGAGTGAGTGCATGATTATAAATCAAATGGGGAGACAGTGCCATTGCATACCTACAACTTTGCACAGACACACATACATGCACTCGTTGACATTCATCATGCGTATGTAACTGCGAGTGGTTCTGCGCCTAAAGGTATACTTCCAGTATCCAACACGAAACTGTCGTTGCCGGTAAATTGAAGCTAGCAGCCTAACCGAGTATGAAACGTAAGCCACGCCATGCCCATTCATATTGCTTCGAAAGTCCGTAAAATGAAGAAAGGGTTGCTGCTTTTCAGTGGGGTTGATGGGCTTAAGGTTTTCGGTTGCCGTAGCTGTGTCACCAATCAACCGATATGGTATCTATGCGTAATTGGTGTACAGGTACGGCTGCTTTGGTGAACATATTATACATTTGCACATACTATACATACATACTTATGTAGTATACCTTTTCATGAGTATGTGCACGCTTTTGAATGCATATGTATATCTTCATATAATGTAGCGAGCATCGTTTGAGGCTGGGTAAGCCTTTGGCGTTTGTTCACTCGCTAATCATTGAACACGTTGTGTCGCACAGGCAGCAGTTTATTATTTGTTGTTGTTGTTTTTTTTCAAAAAATTTTCATGTGCATTCCAGTAATTACTCAATTGAATGGTTGAATTATTTCTGCCTGTTCGGAACTCAGGGCATGTAAATATGTGCTTGCCTGCACGCATTGAAGTGTTTATCAACTTTGGACATTTGTGCGCAAAATAATGGGACCCTGAACAAAATTTATAGGAAAAATTTACCTTTACTTTTTTAGGAAAAATAACAGATCTTTGTTTTTAGACATTGGTAATATTTAAATTTTTTTGGAATTTTTTGAATAATCTCCGATTCGTTGGAGGCATGCTCAAAATGTATTCAACAAAGTGTGATTGAATTTGACATAGCTCTCAGAAGAACCATCCTACAGAGTCAAAATGAAAAATATTTTTATGAATTTTGAATCATCGCTTGTTTATATTTTTTGGCATAATAGTACCTTAAAAAAGAGCCTACCTGAGTTGGCAATCACACCTTGTTTAATACACCTTGGGCATGCTTTTACAAATTTTGAAAATTTTGAGATTTACTACCACTCCCTGCAGCATTATCGAAATTTTTATGTGTTATTCGCTAAGTTATAGGAATTGTTAATATTATTTTTTACAAATTTTAAATTTCAGCGGTACATTCAGATCTTAATTTTTTCTTTATAATAAAATGAAAACTCGGGCTAAGTCTCTAAAGTCTCTCGTAAGTCTGTCGTAAGTGTTTGAAAAAAACCCTCGCTTTCACTACCCGTGGTGAACGTCTAGTTTTAGAGAAAGCACTTGTATTTCATCTAGCTCGCGTCGCTCCGGGTTCGAGAGTTTTTTTACGACAGTAGATTTAATTCAATTTTTTAGAAATTTATTTTATTTATTTTTTTTAAAGACTTTATTGTTTTCCAAAGAAAAATGTACCATTGAATATCATAAAATTTTTAGGAACGTATTTAATTTTTTTGTTAAATAGTTGTTATTTTAAAATTTTTTTTAATCCTCTTTTTAGGTTTAGATTTTGCTGCTTAAAAAATATATCATTTTATTTCACATAGTTTTTAAAATTATATTTTATTCATTTACACTTTATATTTGCATTTGTTTGAATTTAAATTGGATTTTGTTTTGAAAGTTATATTTTTTTTTAATTCATTGAATATTTAAGTATCTACTATTATCTTTTTTTATTAAAATTCTTTCGTTTCCTAATTTAATTCTCTTTTAATTCTTAGATTTGATTGTTTTTAAAAGAAAAATATTGGTTTTTTTTTAATTCCATTTAATTTCGACTTTTTACGAACGGCTATTTTCTAAAATATTAAAGTTTCGTACTTTTATTAAAAGACCTTTAAATTTTTTTTAGGAATTTTCTTAAGCTGGCAACCCTACACAAGATCATTGTTGTACTCGAATGTTCTCAGTACCGACCTACCAATATTTATATATATATCTCTGAATTTTTACTTTTGTTTTTATAGTTCTAATGATTAAGATATGGCAACTCTTATAAAAATATCTAACTCGACAAAAAGATTTTTTAGGTGTAGTCGCGTAGGTGTGAATTTAGGCATGTGTAA
>NW_016177092.1:0-8754 GCF_001687245.7 Rhagoletis zephyria | reverse complement strand
ATTTCCCGTTGGTTTCATCCCATCCCGATTTTGACTGTCGTATAGTGTTTTTGTTGAATATTTGTCGTTTTTTAAGTTACATTTTTTTGATATTTTTTTTATAAACATATGGCTCATTCCTTAACCAGAACTTAGATAAAAGGTAAGTGCGCCTAGGCCACACTGGAGAAGTGAAACTTACGTTACAAACATATCTATTTTCTCATAACCAATATACATACATACATATGTACATACATACATACATACCTCCTTTTGCTTTTACTTAAAGTTATATATTTTGTCTTTTTTTCTATTTATATCCCCTACATTTACCCACGTTCGTTCTCATTACATTTATATTATTCTGTTTTCATTTATCTCCATTTTTATCTTTATACTCTATGGATAACAAAATCGATAGTAACATCCAATAAAATATCGATAACAAAATCGATAAAAATATCGATAACAAAATCGATGAAAAATTCGATAAAAATTTCGATAGCAAAATCATTAATAATATTGGTAGCAAAATCTATTAGAAACTCTATAAAAATATCGATAACAAAATCGATAAAAATATCCATAACAAAATCGATAAAAATATCGATAACAAAATCGATAAAAATATCGATAGCAAAAGCGAAAAAAATTATCGCTAACAAAATAGTTAAAAATATCGATTATAAAATTGACAAAAATTTCGATAACAAAATCGATTAACATATTGAATATTATATCGAAGTTTAAATTTACCTTGGTCTTCATTTTTGCCTTTATCTTTACGCATCTTTGTTTTTGTTTTCATGTTTGCCTTTGCCTTTATCCTTTTATTTATCTGTGTACGTACTCCCTTTTACTTTCATTCTTGTATTGGTCTTTTTCTAAGTGTTATTCTTTAACCTTTTATTAGCAAGGTTTTGTAAAATTCATTCCATACACTCAAGAAGCACTTGTTTCAGCCCCAATAATTTTTGTTGCACCATTTCCGTGTGCAATTTCCGTTGAATTTGCCAATTTAGTCCCAACCAACCAACCGCCGCTAAAGAAGTTTAACTTCAAAACTTCTGGATATGTAATTCTCATAAAACAGCGGCTAAAAATCGCTTTAATTTTTAATGATTTTTTTAGCGGCTTTTTCCTTTTTTCATATACATAAAAGGTGCAATTTATAATAACTGACGTTGATATTTTTAATTTTGTTTGCAAAAAGTCTTTTGCATTTGATGCTACAAGAAATTTACTTTTATATGGTAAAATGTGCAAAACCCCATCGATGTTTGTTGTGGGAACATCGATGTTTTTAAGAGCGATGTTGATCCCTACTTGCATCAGCGAGGCAGATTTTCCAAGATGGATGTTGAAACTGATTTGAAGTGGGTGCAATACATCTTAAGATCGCAGTGCTTTATCACTCTTCAATAATAATAACAGGGTGGTACGTTAGGGTGGTAGGAACTGAAAATGCCAAAGATGTAACGAAAAATGTAAAAGGGCGATCCGTACGTTCGGCTAAAGAAAAAATATTCGAAATTACTTTGCAAAAATACTTTAGGCCCAGGTACGGCCTAATGTACATACAAACATATGCATACACGGAATATACATACATATATAAGTAATTACACACATGAGCATAGGTATACTTTCATGTACATAAATTGTTTGTTGAGAAAATTTATGCTACTAACTGTGACGACAATTTTCGCAATTTTCACACCTTTTAAGTCATAAAATTCACACCTTTTCGTTCGCAAATTACTTATAATTGTAGCATGTGCAAGTTGGATATGCTTTAGTTGTGAAATTTTTAAGTGGCCATCCTTACCCTGGGCCAAAATTTAATAACATCCAGGATACCATTTATTTGATGGCCTCTAATTGTAGTGTTGACAAAATTTTTGAATTAGTAACCATGTCAAAGTTAAATTGAACTTTTATTTTAAATATGCACTGGACTTGAGGTGGTTTTCATACCAAAACCAGCCGAGCAACTATGGCGGTTGTTGCAAACGAATACAGATTAAATGAATTTAATACTTTTATAAATTAATTTGATTTTGAAATAAGTGAGATAGGAATAAATCTTTTTCCGGTGTCAAGAAATCACTATGAGAAATTTGCCCAATTTTTTTGATAAAAATATTACATTTTTGAAATGAAAAAAAAAATTCAGCCCTTAACGACCGAAGTGCCTAATAAATAGTCAAAACTCTTCATTTCACACGTTTTTGTTAGTCGTAACACGGCAAAATAAGGGCAACATTTTAAAAGCCTTATCAAATTACGTACACGTATACATACATATTTAAGAAAAAAAATGTTAAAGGTAATGTCAGAAGAAAGTATCTTTCTCACCAAAAAATTGTTCAAAGAAATGCCAGTTATTGAAAGAATTATAACTGTTGGTAGTAGCGATTTAAGGATATTAGTAAACATACATACGCGCTGGCGTGACGTTACAAAAAACAGAAGTGGATTTTGAATTGGGTTACAAAATTGCAAAACTTTGCGAATTGGGCAAGACTATTTGTATAAAAGTTTTTGTAGGAATATTCGAAATGTTTAAGGCTAATTTTCCAAGTTTTTAAATATTTTCTACTTTAGGTTTAATCAGTGGAATTATCTGACGTGACGTTACCTAGCGTTACGTAACTAAAATTTCCTTTGAAAAAGTTTTGTTAATATGGTTCTTGAACGAATTTTTAACGTGAAGAAAACATGCATTTTATGTCGAACGTACTTTTTATTTTGGCATCAGCGCCACCAGCAGTTCCATTTTTTGCAAATCTGTGTCTAGTTACGTTTCAACTAAACATGCCAAATGTAAAGCAAATCAGAGCATAAATACGGGGTTTCCAAATATCTCGACCTTGGCGCCACCTAACGCGACCATATGGCAAAAATATTGCTGCTTACATAACCTATGTATATTAAACAAGTAATTTTTAGCCTTAGCGTTCTGCAAGGTAATTTATTTGTACTTGTTGTATTTAATTACTTATTACTTACAGTAGCGGAAAAAGATTTTTCTTCAAAAATTCATATTTTTGCGTGCGCTAACGGAAAAAAGAAAATTAGGGGGCTGAAATTTTATAGCAACTATTTTTTTCTGACCGACAATGAAATTTTCATATGAAACCGAAAGAAAAAAATTAGTCGTATTATTTAACACAGTCTAATGTGTACATCTGTACATATGTATATGTAGTAAACCGCATGCAGGTTAATGCAAGCTATGACCTGCATATGGCTTCTGCCATGTGGCGTTCAACCCACATGCACACGCATACGCCATATTATCATAGACATTAGCGACAGTCCTCTGGGGAAATGAATTTTAATGAAGAAAGCGATTTCTTCGGCATTTTTGTTGTTGTTGTTTTGTGGCTAACAAAGCAGCAACTTAAGTTGAAAACACAGAGATAATCATGATAATCGGACGGTGGCCTCATAGTTAGTAGCAATTACCTTTCAATACTCTTCGATACTTTTACATACATACTTACAAATGTGAGTTGCTGATGAGAAATGTAAAAACGCGAAGGACAATCCGCTTAAGTGCACCATAACGTGCAGATGATATGCTTAGTGCTCAGCAAATTAGTGCAGCTTTTCATTTATACATACCTTCATACATATACATACAGTTGTCCACAAAATAATAGGAGTGCGATATTTTGACCAGTTTTGGCTATTTGTCTTTTGTTTATTTAATGTTTATTATTTTTTTATAAAAGCCTAGCTGGCTATACAACAAACACCATATAAATTCAGATTTTAAACTTTGTATAAAAATTATAAAAATTTTGCAATTTTTCACCCAAATTTCAAACTTTTTAATCAGAATCTTTAGAAAAAATTCTGGTATGCAGTTTTGTAGCACATTCAATTCTAGTCTGAAGAAGTGCAAGTTTCAAGCGGCTAAAAAATTCCGTTGATTTTTGAGAATTTTTTTGGTTAAAGGTGTTTCACGTTTTTTCCATACAAAGTATGTCGACAATTTTCTTTTATATGGAGGACACTGCCAGCAAAAAAATTGCCAAAAATCAACGGAATTTTTTAGCCGCTTGAAACTTGCACTTCTTCAGACTAGAATTGAATGTGCTACAAAACTGCATACCAGAATTTTTTCTAAAGATTCTGATTAAAAAGTTTGAAATTTGGGTGAAAAATTGCAAAATTTTTATAATTTTTATACAAAGTTTAAAATCTGAATTTATATGGTGTTTGTTGTATAGCCAGCTAGGCTTTTATAAAAAAATAATAAACATTAAATAAACAAAAGACAAATAGCCAAAACTGGTCAAAATATCGCACTCCTATTATTTTGTGGACAACTGTATATGTGCTAACAATATATTTGTGCAAATTTAGGGCAACAGATGGGCGTTGTAACAAGCGGTACGGGCACACGCCTTTGTGGGAAGCAGAAGAAAATCCCTACAAGTTTTCGTGCTGGCTATTGTCCTATAGCATTGCATTATTTATAGTGGACTTTGCAGGGAGGTTTTTCCGAAATCTCATGCAATATTACCTTACTATTTTTATTATTGTTTTGAGTAATTTATTAAAACCAATTTAACTATCTATCTTTACTAGTATCGCCTAGTTGTCGAAATTGCATACATTTTTTAATTTTGCGTGTCACCAATAATGTCATGATTTAATAATGTGATGATTTTGAAGTCAACCAGCATACGAAAAGTAAATGAATTAGACAATAAATTTTCAGTTATCATTCATCGTATTAGTTGGACGATCAATGTTGTATTTACATATATGAAACATTAGAAAAAAATATCAAAATCTAAGTACATTAAAGTGGTAAAAAAAGTAAAGTCGGAATTTTAATGCTCCCACCCCATAGGATCGTTCTATATTGAAAAACTATACCCATATTTTTTTATTTGGAAATCAAAAAAATGTTTCATGTACATATTTTATATGCGAAAAAACAACGTAGAATCATATAGAATTCCTGAAAATCTATATTTTCCGATCGAAAAAATCTGGTTCTCTTCCGGAGACTTCCAATAATAATATCCAATTGTTCACTGATTGCATTTTCAGGGGTTTTTGCCTGACCTATAAAAAATAGTTACTATGAAAAAATGATTAAATAAACAATTCGATATTCTTATTGGGTGTCTTCTGAAGAGAAATAGAGTTGTTCGATAAAAAATATTGATTTTCAAGAATTCTATACCCTTTCTACGAAAAGTAACGGATGCAAAGTGTAAACAGCCAAATATGGTGGTATGAGGGACATGTTACTAGATGTTGCATGGTGTTAAGCGATCCTGATATTCTTTTGCAGACTTTTGGCGATCAATATTAACAATAGCAACTGTTGGAATCCGCCAAAAATCTCTAAAAGAATAGCAGACGCACCCAACAACATGAAACATTTAATTACATGCCAGATTTGGTTGATTACACATTGCGTCTGTTACTTTTTCTTAAGGAATGTTTCGTACACTGCCTTTCCTTACAGATTTCAGGTATTGAATTAGCAGTCTTATGCTGGATTTCCACTAGGCATTAAATGGTAAAAATTGTAATGACAAAGTTGGGCATTAAAAAAAAAATCGCTTCATTACGTTCAAAAAAGTTAAGTTCATTTCTTAATGGCATTTTTTAAATGACACCAATTTTTCAACGCATTTTCCACACTGGTGAAGCTTCATCTGCCACACATAATTTCCATTGATACAGCCAAGCCAATATGTACGTAGAAAGACGTACGAAATTTAAAATATTCATACATATCGCGCACGATCTTCCAAAGTGACACAATTGAAAATTTGGAATTTTTGAAACTATGTGCTAAAAATATACACAGAGCTTTTATTTAACTTTCAGCAAAATCTGGAGGAAATTTTTCTTATAATTTCTTGAAACAACCTAAGGTAAAGTCTCCCTTGCCCTATGATTATCATGTGCTAAGAAATAGTTTTTCGCATTTTCCGACAAATGTGCAATCTTGAGTTGTGTCACCTTTAAAGATCGTGTGCGATATATGTACGTTTGCATTATTTCCTAAGCCCTTGATCAATTACTTTAGTAACTAAGCTGAAGTTTGGTTTCAAGTAAGAAATCGTATACAAAATTGCTGCTGCGTCACCACTAAAATCTACACATTCACCGCTATTGCAGAAGTTTCAAGCGCACTAGTGTTTCTTATAACATAAAAGCCAAATTAAATCGCTTCAGGCTGAACAAATGACCTTTAATAAGTGCCTACACAGTGTAGTAATTAAGAAGTACAGTGCGGTCAGTTGAATGGCGTTAGGCCGCATGCACACAAACACACATACACTCTTAGCTGCGCACTTGAGTATAGCCTAGCGCCTGTTAGTAGGCTTTGCCGCGTTGTGCGTGTAATTAAAGCAATATGCAACTTTCACGTCTGCAACTGGCAATTCTTATGCAAATCCTGGTTAATTATGAAACTGCAAAAGTGCAAGAAAAGCTTGAATATAGATGTATTGGGGCTAACTAATAGGTAAAAAGTCAACCTTTATTCTGTGATTTTTTAATCGTTTCGTACTAAGGTTAACATTTCCCTAGTGCTACGGAATATTGCCGGTATTTTTAGTAAAAACTACAAAGTGCCTGAAGGTAAAATTTAATTACAAAATGGTTTGCACGCTTGCGTGGCAAAATTTTTGTGCAATTAAAAATATTTCCATAGAAAAAATTGTCACTAAAAGATATAGAAATTAAACTAGTGATTTGTTTAAAAGTTCAATTACTTCTAAAGAATTTATTATAAAATCAAAAAAATTAAATTTAGTGTATTTAGATAAAAATTTGTAGGTACTCACTCAGCGGCAACAGAAGTCTAATGTACCGTGAGGAAAAATCATAATTTCTTTTTACATTTTTTAATCTTTGATGGGTTTCCGATTGGCCCAATGAGCGCGATTTTCCAATATTACCGTTAGCTAAAGGGTTATCCAGGAGTCAATCTCAAATGACCAAATCAATTTAAGATATTTCGTCTGAAATTAGACTAACCCTCCAATTCTAATAGTCACAAAATTCAGTGCATCACGATTATGATTAATACTACGCCTCAAAGTATGCCGCTAAGGCAAACATGCAGCCACAAAATAAAATTTTTAATTTTAGTGCACTTCAAATCTATTTTTTGTGGCATATTTTCAGGCGCTGTAGAAATCACAATAGTGATGTGCTGAGTTTTGTGTTAGAATAGGGGAGTAAGTATATATATTTGATTTCTGTGGAACAACGTTACTCACCCTATACAGATTCGAGGATTATAGTTGCCACCAGGGAGTGAAGAGGAAAAATTACTTTAAATGCCTGGAAATATGGAAATATGCCTGCTGACAACCACCGAACGTGAATTGTAAGTGAAAAAGTTTGACCAAAATGTTTCAATAAAAAGATTTATTTATGGCGGGACGAAGTTCGCCGGGTCGGCTATNCTATTTATGCGTAAATACATACATATAAATACGCATGATTTTAAAATAAGTGTCCCAGTTCGTGCTACATCAAACAAAATTGAATTTGTCGTTTTTGCGCTTCTACTTAGATGGAAATCGATTTTGATTGATTCAATTTTGCATGTGATAACATTCTGCACAGCAAATGTCAGAATTGAATGAGAAAATAAATATGTATCAAAGGTACTTACGTACACACACACTCCAACGTACATACATACATGGGCATTAGACCGTACCGCCTCACACGCAAACAAAAAGAAATCAAAAATCAACGGGCTTTTTCATAATTTTCAAACTTGCGCATTATTACACTAAAATGGAATGGAATACAAAACTGCATACTCAAAAAGTTTGTGAATATTTTGAAAAATAGTTCAAAATTTTGATGAATTTTTTTTTGGAAATTTTCCTGCACTGTACAAAAAGTTTTAAAATTTTTGAATCATATGGTTTATGTCAAAGAATCTACTATATTTTGATAAAAAATTAACGAAAATTTGAAAATATAAAAGTGTGCTATTTAGGTGAGCGCCACTGTAAATTTTGTATAAAAAAGGAATATATGTATGTACATCTGGTCAATAAGTAGCAAACCTCACCCTTTACAAATGCATAACTTCTAAGCCCTTTGAGACTCCATATCCAAAAAAATGTTATCGGAAACTAAATTAGTTAGGCCTTTTATTGAATATGGTTTGGTCAAAATAAATTTGGGGAAACAGATCCAAGTTTTTTAAATTAAAAATCACCGTCATTTCAAAATACATTTTGTATGTACCTCTAATTTAAATTAGTGCAGAAAACTTTGAACTTATAGCGAATTTTATTGAGCCAAATTGACGGTTTTGTCGATATTTGAAACGCAAACTTTTTAAGTCCGTAAGAACTTCGATGTATCATACTTTAAAATTCGACTCAAAACGCCCTACAATCGGCCAATTTTTTTTTTTCCAAATTGCCATTTAAAAATTATTTCGACTCAGGGGTGTTCGGCAAACTTTTTTTCTGGTACGATCTAATGGGCATACATACGTATACATATATTTCTAAGCCTCCAATCACCCACACATGCATACATGCAGTTCCACATCGCGAAGATAAGTGGATGAAGTAGCAAGACTACTTATGCTTCGCTGAAAATGAAAAGCAAAGTAGAAAGAAATTTAGTCAGAAATATTCTTTGGGATATAAATAGGCAATGGAGCAAAAAATTTCACAGCAAAGAAAGCAGAACAGTTATTTGCGCTAATAGAAATTTTTGCAGATAAAAAGGCGACAAATTGAATTTGCA
>NW_016177091.1:0-8754 GCF_001687245.7 Rhagoletis zephyria | reverse complement strand
ATACCATGCTAAGGACATTTTTGTAGGATAATGTGGCTGTTAGACTTGACCTTTATGTTGAATGTTTTATGTTATGTGGTAATGACGAATGTTGTAGGTGTTTGTAGTTGAGTAATTGACCTTTTATGAATGCGTATTTATTTAGTCAATCATTTATTCATTTCATTTTTATGACCCTCCCCCTCTGTGATAATTAGATTTACATACATCGTATGTATTTATTTTTATTTTATTTATTTATTTAGTTATATATACTTTTATTAATTCATTTATACACCTTAGCTTTCTGTGATATTTTATTGTTTTTATATAATAGTTTATCGAGTTATCCCTTTTTATTTCTTTATTTTATCTATATATTTACGTAGCTATTAATTTATATTACTTCCTAACTACATGTTTATGCATTCTGTGATATTCTATTTATTTAGTGTAGTAGTGATCGGTGATATAGATACTTACTAGAGGTGCACTTTTACGTATACACACATACATACTCGTACGTATACACACCCCCAGTGACAACTGCGAAAGGGGGATGAAAAATTCAGAAGCCCGGCTTAGGGTCGTGGGTTGAGACCACACATTGACCAATAACAAGCTTGAANAATTATTTATACTACTTCTTGACTACAGGTTTATGCATTCTGTGATATTTTGTTTATTTAGTGTAGTAGTGATCGGAAAGATTCAGAAGCCCGTCGTAAGGTCGTGGGTCGAGGCCACACATTGCACAATAACAAGCTTGAAAAGCAGGCCGCGTTGGAATTCCTTTACGCACACACTCCATGATGTGGACACCATCGGCGGGGGCGAGCCTGTAGCGCCTGCTTTGGCATAAGGTGAGTGTGTATATGTATATGCGTTTGCCAAAAGTAAAAGCAAAACCATTGCCCGTACCTAAATCCCAGTATTCGTATGTAGTGCGGTGCGAAACTGNAGAGTGAAGAGAGGGTAATTGGAGGACTAGGCCTTTTCGATTCCAACCGAAGGATCACACGGAGTGCCGCCAGGGCTTTAGAAAATCAGGTCGTCGGCTCGATATTTACGCAGATAGATACTGGCATACCTTACCCAGTAGATTTTTTGCCTACCGACTATCTAAATAGGTGCACCGCTAGAGTTTTCGGTATCCAGGAACAAAACGTGCGTCAAGCACCAAATATACGCGTCACCGTTGTAGCGTACAAGCGGTCCTAGGAGATACCGCCAGCAAAACGGTTACCGGAAAACAGGCATCGTGGAATTCTTTGGAATCGCAAGTAAGTCATTAGGATTGACATGGCCGCTTACATATGATATTTAAAGCGATATCCGCGAGCTCATACGTGCGAACATGCATGCGTACATACATACGTACGTACATACTTAAGGCATGCATGTGAACGCGAATGTGAATATAAACATGTAGGTGCCCGTGAATATTTATTATATTAATATATATATTAGTCAAACCACTAAATATTCCTTGTATTGCTTATTACAGGTCGCCAGCGGAGAATCGGCGAAAGGACGAGAAGGGCTTGGGTGGAAGAATCCCTATAGCTTGAGAAATACCCCCTTCTATCCAAGCACGCACGCCAACGCACAAACACACAACGCGTCGAAGGTACTTTCATACCATTGGGCACAAACAACATTCACGTCAGCACAAAAAACACACACGACACGTCCAATATACTTGCATCTGATTGAACACCAACAACATTCGCACAAACATAACACCAGGTGAGCTGTTGGCCGGAAGCCCGCGTCATAAGATCGCTACCAGCGTCGCTTCCTGGCCAACATCGTATCCATTACGTGCCAACCCTATTTAATGACATACAGCCATAAAAACCAGAGCAGCCGATCAGCTGTTTCATGTACATAGTCGAAAGTAGGTCAACGAACGCTTTGGCTAGAAATACCCGTATAGTACATGCACTGAGGAGAAAATTTCCTTACGCATATATGTNTTTTTTTGGTGTTGCTGCACCCTTTCTTATTCTAATTTTAGTTTTGCGTACTTGGGAATCGACCCGCTCAGTGCCCGCAACCACGAGCGAGTGATCGAGTTGGGCAAACGTCAGACTCCTAGTACGTCTGCGGTAGGCATGTTAATGTATGTACATATGTATATAGTTCCATAGAGTAGACTCTCCCCCACACAGGTCCTCATCAGCGGGCTGGTACCAACGTCGCTGGAGTGACCAGGTGAGTGCATTTCATTCTACTTTTTATTATATACATACATACATATTTACGTACATAATTGCCTATGTACAATTTTTGTGAATTTGAATATTTGCATACGCGTATGTATGTACGTATATACTTATGTACTGATCATATACCTTGAGATGTTTGGTTTGGAGAACCACGGTGCATTTTTGGATGGCTACACATTTGTCATAGACATGTATACAGATGTATACACTTACATACATATGCGGTTATTCCATTGAGGGGAAGCATTAGGGCATTCAGTTTTTTTATAGATTCTTTTTGGTAAATACCTTCTTTTTTTTTGATAAGAAAGTTGTAAATTTGATCGTGTTTTTTGTGGATTGTTGGTAGTTGGATTTTTTTTTTAATTTTTTTTTTGAATTTCTGTTGATTAGGTTATTTTTTTGGTGAAACTCACTTATTTTTCATATTTACGTACATATATGGCGGTTACGTTGTATTATTAGGCTAAGAATATTTGAGAATTGTTAATTTAGAAAACAGGGATAGGCGAAAAAAAAAGAAAAAAAATTGAAATAAAAAAAGGAAGAATATACACAGAAATTTATAAAACCTTACAATGAATTCAAGGTTTATAGATTTTGAAAGGTGAAGGGCATAAAGTGAAATGGAGTGCTAGATTTATATTACTTTGGTGTGGGTGGTGCGCTAGTGCAGCAGAGGGGACGTGTGGTGTTGACGCAATGACGATGACATGGAAGGGACATTAACGGACTGCTATTTGACATACGGACTACTGTCAGGATTAGGGGGCGCTGCTAAAGAAGAGGAGTCGCAGCGGCGCCCAAGGCTTCGTGGAGTTCACGCAGAAGGGGTGGGACGACTCCACCTGACCGGACTGGCTCTCTTACTTGTTGATTATGTTTTCTTTAAGCTTCCCTCTTTTCTTTCTGGCTCTTTCTCTTGGTTGATTATTTCTTTCTGGTAATAACTAGGCATGACTCAAATTTGGTTCGTGTTGCTAAAAGGCAAGGCAGGTAGCAAAGACCCCCCCGACCGACGAGCTAGTCTGGGCCTGCAAGCATGCCTGTATGCCGCCGCGTCTTGCCCAACCAAGTAGCGACACTACAGAATATAGCAGGGCCAAAGCAGACCAAACCCCGTGTGGGTTTCTATATATTTCGGCTGCAGCGCAATCCATTAGGTCCCTTTTCTGCAAAACCACTGCAGGTCATGAAATGAATACGCATTATGAATTTCAGTCAGATTTTATAAAATATAGCGGGTTCATTTTTAGGAAGTGAATTTTTCATCATACAGGTAGCTCAATTTGCGAATTTTAACGAAATCAGTTAATAAATACGACTATTATAAGTAACTCTACTCCAGCGCCACCAGCATCTTTTCTAGTAGGCTATAATAGGACCATATGTGCAAGGTATAACCTCCGACAATTTGACTGGTTTTTGAGTTTAGTCCGAACAATGAAAACGACTATCATTTTATGTATGTATGTACATATAAATGTTTCGAATGAAAAAAAAATCATCATGAAAGTAATAAACGTTTCGAATTTTGCATTAACAAAATCGGTTCATAAATAGGGCTTTTATCGGGTCCGTTTTCGCAAACGCTTTTTTCATCAAGCAGGTAGCTTATACTTTGAATTTAAACGAAATCGGTTCATAAATACGACTTTTATAAATAACTCGACTCCCACGCCACCTAGTGGGCCTATTTTTAGTAAACGTATTGTCCATCATATTGGTAGCTTACATTTTGAATTTAAAAGAAATCGGTTCATAAATTTTTATAAATAACTCGACTCAAGCGCCACCTAGCGGGTCTATTTTTCGCATACGTACTTCTGATCATGGAGGTATCACTCGTTTTGAATTTGAACGAAATCGGTTCATAAATACGACTTGTATAAATAACTCGACCCTAGCGCCACCTAGTGAGTTTTCTGGCAGCCTATAAAAGGACCATATATGCAAGGAATAACCTCTGAAGATTTGAATGAAATCTATATAGTAGTTTCTGAGTTAACTCCGAACAACGAAAACGCCTATTGTTTTATATTAGGGCTGTGCGATTATTCGATTACTCGAGCAAGTTGGTTAATCAAGTATTCGGTAATCAATTACTCGTGTAATCAAGATTTTGATTACTCAAAATGATGATTAATCGAGTTAATTGAAATATGATTACTCAAAAAAAATAATTTTGCTCGTTAAAAGAGTTTGCTTTGGAAAATGCGTATTTTCTTTTTTACATTCTGTATATGAAAAAAATGTTTCGTTAATTTTTGAAAACAGAAACGTTGTTTTCAAAGTATCAAGGAACTTTAAATACTTTATACGTATGTGAAGAGTTGAAATGTTGATTACTCATTTTACTCGAAATGTTGATTAATCATAAAGGTGCATATTCATAGTCATATTTAGTACTCAACTAAGTCGAAACTATTCTAAGTCACAACTAAAGGTATTCATAGTCGCCTTAGTTTCGACTTTTCTGGCTTAGTACCAACTTAAAATTTAGTTTCGGCTGCAGCTGCAACTAAGTCGTAACTAGGAGGAAGTATTTTATCAAATTAAGGGAAAACAGACGAAATATGTAAAAATTAAGTTAGTAGAGGGTTGTTAGGTACCCACCTTTTGGTACACCAAAATACACTCAGATACACTTGATGCTGCACCCTTTTAATCTGCAAGGAAAAACGGCAGACCTGCAATCTGCAACACTCCAGCCCTTACTTTTATTGCCGCTTCACTTTGAGTTTAAATTATACACACGCGGTAAACTACTTTTCGGTTTTTTAAAAAGCCTTATTTTTTTCAATTAATTTTACAGTTCTAGTTTATTTGTAAGACCGTCAGGTTTAAATTGCGTTTTCCGAATGAATCTGGCTTATTGGAAGCCGAGCTACGATACACCTTCTAGTACGAATGTGGATCGTAAGCTCGTTAGTGTTGACAACACACGCGATGTAATTTTATTAATTTGGGGCAACATAAGTGTTGCCATGTAAGATTTTACCACATCGCGTGTAGTGCCATTACACCAACCGCCTATGGGAAAAGAAGCTTTACAAGGTGATCAGACTTGTAAAATCTTCTTTCCACATAGTATGTCAAATTGCTTTGGAGGAACGAAAATGTTAAATTAATTTTCTTTCCCCCCTTTTATTCGTTCGTCCATAGCAATTTGGAAATGCATACTCCATAACGTGCTAACTAAATATACATTATATAAAATTACTTAATGGTAATTAGTATTAGGCTAAACTAATTTGAATTGGAAAAAATTAAATTAGTCTTATATTGAATATTTTTTTTTGTTTTCAGAAGTATTTAACTATACATTTTAATGTTTAACTTGAAAGTATTTTATAGTACAATATTTGTTCATTAAAACTTTTGTAGTCTTAAGTAATATTTTCTTTTGTAGTTTAAAGTATTGTAATTTAGTTATTACATTTATTTCTTATAAATAAACGAAAGTACATTTAAAGCATTTTTCTCTAGTATTTATAATATTGCGTTTATATAAATGAAGGGATTGTGTTCATTTGGTGAATAATTTGTATTTAGTGAATATTTCATTTTACACATTTTTTTGTTTGTTTGCTTGACTTGAGAAATTCATATACATGTTGTTGTTATATGTTGAAATAATAATTGGTTGAGATGAAAGTTTCAACTAACTTTTTGAACTCTATTTTTGTGGATTGTTTTTACTTTATCTTTTTCTTTATCGAAAATAGTAATATTAACACCATCTACTTTAGTTACAACGTGAGGACCCTGATATATATTTTCATGTTTAATTCGGGGTTCTTTTTGTACTAGAACGAGATTGTTTTCTTTAATATCTACTGGACGCGAGTGTCTATCATACAAATTCTTGTTACGGATTTTATGTTTGATAATTAATTATTGGGCTATTGCATGTGACTTTTGCATCCGGTACTTAACCTCTTTTGCATAATTCTCAACATTATAAATGGGATCAATTTTTTCCTTTTTCAATTCTTGCGGTAAAGTCGGTGTTTTTCCGAAAACTAGTTCGAATGGAGTAAATTTATTATCAAAAACAGAATTTGGAGTAGTATTATGCAAAAAGGTGAAATACTTAAGATAAATGTCCCAGTCTGAAATAGTCTCATTTAGGTATGCACGTAAGTATTCATGGAAAACGCGATGATTTCGCTCAATAGTGCCCACTGTTTCGTGATGGTGTGCTGTCGAAAAGTTATGATCAATCTTCAAGAGTTTTGTTAGTTCCGAAAATATTTCGTTTTTATATTCCGTTCCTAAATCTGATCTGATTGAATTCATTATGCCGTATACTAGTATGTGACTTTCAAAAATAGCAGAGGCGATCGTTTTGGCGCTTTTGTCTGGAACAGCAACGGTTACCAGATACTTTGTCAGATCACAAATCATAGTAACAGCGAACTTGTTACCACTTGTTGATTCTGGCAAAGGCCCTATTGTATCAATTATCACTATTTCAAAAGGTTTGATAGGTGTTGGCGTTAAAACAAGGGTTTCTTTTGTTTTTGGTTTTGGCTTGTTTAGTAAGCATTTCTCGCAATTCTTGACAAATTTTGATATGTCGCGGGTCATATTTTTCCAAAAATATTTCGTTCGGATTTTTGCATATAATCTTTTGAGTCCGCAATGTCCTCCACTTATTGGGTCGTTATGGTATATTGTCATAAGTTGGTGTTTCTTTTCGTCGTCGGTCACAGTTTCGACTGGATCCGTCAATATAATTTCTAAGTTCTTTAAAATTTTGTTTCCGCGATCTTTTAAGTTCGTAATTGTAAAATATTTGAAAAATAAGTCATTCTTTGGCCATTCTAACGACTTAATATTACAACTGTTGGCTTCGACTTCAAGCCGCGAAAGTAACTCATCGAAATTCGTTTTTTCGTTAACAATCGTAAAATTAAGTAACTCGAGTTTTTTGTGTTTTAAATGTGCACAAACTTGAAAATTTTAAATTTCATTATTTTTATCATATATTATATTTGTTTTCACCCGGGGTATTTTCTTTGAGAAATCATATGAAAATTTGTCATAAACCTGTAATTTAATATTGTCATTGCATTCACTATCGTACTTTAATTGTGTTCTATTCATCATTGATCTTGTTTTTACCGCTAGTACTTGTTTAGTAGAGTCTTTTAGTTCGTCCATTGTAATCCGTGACAATGCGTCCGCTCCTACATTCGATTTTCCTTTTATATATTCAATTGTAAAGTCGTATTCTGACAGTTCTAAGCGTATTCTAGCAAGCTTTGACGACGGGTCCTTCATGTTAAAGAGATAAACCATCGACCCGGTCAGATTTTACCGTAAAGTGAGTGCCGTAAACACACGGTCGGAACTGCTTGATCGCAAAATATATAGCTAAAAGTTCAAGTTTGATTATCGGTTTATTCTGTTCTGCTTTATTGAAAGATTTTGACGCGAAACATATCGGAAAATCATTTCCGTCATTGTTTTGGCTTAATATGGCACCGCACCCAACTTTCGAGGCATCGACAGTAATAATAAATTGTTTTGTGAAGTCTGGGTATTGTAGCAATTTTGGGGAAATTAACGCTGATTTTAACGATTCAAAAGCATTGTCGCACGCACTGTCCCAAGTAAACTCAACTTTTTTCCTGCCTAATTTATTTAAAGGCGCTGCCAGAGACGCAAAATTTGGTATAAACCGCCTGTAATAATTAGCAAACGCGACGAAACGTCGAACCGCATCTTTATCAGTCGGTTTTGTATATTTTTTAACAGCGTTTATTTTGGTGTCGTCTGGCAACAGACCTTTGGCTGAGCATTTATGGCCTAGGAATGTAACTTCCGGCCGAAGGAAATTGCATTTATTAGGGTTGAGTTTTAGGTTGAAGTTTCGACAAGTCTCAAAAACTTTCGCTAAATTTTTTATGTGATGTGCTTCACTACATCCAATAACGATTATATCGTCAACGTAAAGAAATGCCACATTAGGCGGAATACCGGAAAAAGCAATTGTCGTCATACGCGAAAATGAATTTGGTGCTACATATAACCCAAACGGTAATACTTTCCATCTGAATGCTCCTCGGTCCGTACTGAAGGAGGTAACGTCACGTGAATCAATACGTAAAAGGATTTGATGAAACCCTGAAAAAAGGTCTAAGGTTGAGAAATATTTCGCCCATCCGAGGTTATCTAAAATGTCGTCAACTCGAGCGAGAGGGAACTTATCGGCAATCAATTTTTTGTTAACAGCGCGAAAGTCTACGCACATACGGTATGCTTTTTTACCATTAGTATCTTTTTTTGGAACGACAATTAAAGGANTTCTTCGATTAATTCATTTTCTAATAACTTGTTAACTTGGCGATTTATTTCTTCACGCTGGGAATATGGTAATCGGTAATTTTTAATGTAAACTGGGTTATTGTCTGTCAAACGTAGTTTTTGTTCGTAAAAGTTATTTAACGTCATTTTGTCGTCGGGAAGTGCATATATGTCTGCGTTATCTACGCACAAGTTAAGTAATTTGCTTTCAGCGTAACTAGGGATTTGT
>NW_016177090.1:0-8754 GCF_001687245.7 Rhagoletis zephyria | reverse complement strand
TTTATGTATACATTTGTCTATATCTATCTCGATTCGTTTTGGCTGTTACAAACAACCGTTATGTGAACAAAATTAATATACCCTTGTGCACAAGTGCGCTTGGGTATAAAAAATGTGGTTTTGTGCGAAAATGGTGGCATACTTATCTAAGACAATGTATTATCTTCAGTTTTGCATAAAGAACAAGATTCCATCACGAAATTGTATTTAAATTTTCGTTTTCGTTTCGTTTCGTTGTTTATGTAACGTATACGCCCCGTAACACCATTAATAGTCAGCTAATACATACGTTTACTCGCACGTCTTTACTTAAAAGTCATATTTGGGTGGTTCACAAGGTGTCGTACTTATCGTATTGTTGTATGTTGTAAAGTTTTTAATGGCTAAATAAATGTTTAGAGGACTTGAAATCACCCCCAACTATTTTTTAATTGTGTGAAATTTCATAATAAAACTTTTATGTTAGCTTGCTAATTCCTTAAATATAGTTTTAGCCGTTTAAAGTTTATGACATACAACAGCACGACAGTATACAAGACCTTGTGAACTCCCTAATTATGTAAAATTAATTAAATATTGGCGTGGAAGATCTTCCTACCGTATGCTTCACGGATATATACATTAATGTCTTCATGTATATAGCAATTTCAGAATGAATTCCGAGTTTGCCAATAAATATTGTAAAATCAGAATTTTTTCTCAAATCATCGTCATCTTATAATCAATGTAATCATTTTCATTATAGAAATAGCTGCGAAAGATATTCTGCATGCTGTCATTTTTTTAATGTGGTGGCACACTTCTTAACTTTCACAGATATGTTCTATTTGATGCCAACTGTTATTGGCTCTAGTATGAAGATTCTATTTTAAAACTTCCCAAAGTTATTAAAAAAAAAACACTTCTGACTTTTTTTTGTGATAATGAAAAAAATTAGTAAATTCGGTACTTTTTTGCCTAAATAAAAGTTTTAAGGCTAAAATTGTTCAAATATTTGTTATTCTTATTGTAATTGTTTCTGAATTTCATTTACTAATATTGTAAGGGCTATGAAACTGCATACCAGGTTAAACAGTTTGAAATTTGTACGAAAATTTGTTGAATTTTCCTAAATTTCGGACTAAGTTTGAAACTTCGTTTATACGGGTTTGCTAAAGTTTGGAAGCTTATAGAAAAACAAAAAATAAAGCCATTTTAAAAACATTGTGAATAATAGGGAAAAATCAACACGTGTTCACTGGTTTAAGTCACTGTAGGTATGTAATGACTTAACAACTGTATTATTACAATCACAAGGTGGTGGTTATTTATAGATGGCTACTTATTTGTATTTCTTTGGTACCAAAGTATACATGGATGTTATTTGTTGATTAATTTCCCATTGTGGATGGCGCATTCCAAAGTAGAAGATGACCTTATGGGAAAATTACATATGTATATGTAAGTGTAATTACATACATAACTTTATGAGAGTGCCTCACGCTATATAAAAGAAATGACGAACTACCTGAATTAAGCCATTAATATATTAAGTTGGTTAATTTTGTGACTCCGTCAAAATCTTTTGGCTCAATATAAGGTCACTTGTAACCTAACAATGGCGCCCTGAAAGCAAATGATTGAACCTCAATGTTTGTGTCGGATTGGTTTCAGATTCGAGTACTCATCGCATCTAAAGCACCGCGTTTACCTTATTTGGGTACGGGGGTACGGAGTATTATTTGAAATTATTAAATCTTAATCATACTCCACTCGGATAAGTCGTTGTTCATTGCGAGTGCCCTATTTCAGCAAGGGTCAGGAGGAGAGACCTTTCCCTGTTTGGCACTGCTATAAAGAGAGAAGTTTTGATATTTTTCATCACATTAACTTACTGATCCATTTGCCATCCTAAATTAAACTTAGGAGGCGCAAGAGTTTCCCTACGCTACCTTCGTCAGACTGCTAAAGAAACAAAGGATGAAATGTCGGCCCGGACAGCTATACAGATTTATAATGTCTCAGAAAATCTTCTCTCTTTTTCCTACTAAGCCGCAGCCATAATAATCTTGTTCCCCAAGTAATCACTAAACGACGCTAGTACAGAGCTATCCACCTCGTTAATTGGCATCTCAGGGTCCGTTTTGGCCATCTTATCAGCTGACTTGTTCCTTTCGATATGGCTATGTCCTGGAACCCAGCACCGAGAGACGTTGATGTGGCTCAGTGATGTCAAAGTCGCAAGATATTTCAATACAATCCCCGGGTCACTATGTTAGATCCTTATGCCTTGAAGACCATCCTTGGATACGATGAGCACCCCATCGTATCAAAGACCACATTATACCACGGGTATCGTTTTATTGAGGTAGGAGTTAACATCGGAAGAGAGGCCCAACCTCTTACCTATTGCCCACAGAAGCAGTACAGAGCCTCTCTCTTTTCAGAAAAATGCTGAAGAAGACCGTTGGCGAACACAATCCAGAGAAAGGGTAAGTCAACGCCAACCTAGGGCGTGTCCTTGTTCACCCGGTACTGGGTGATGCCACCGCTCCACTTAACCGCGGCAGTTCTGTCAGTGACCAGGTGGCTTGTGAACCTTAAAATGTCAGTTTTGACCAAAATACTACTAAGAGTTCTGAACATTTCCCCCGAAGAACATTACGAAAAGATCTTTGTGCATTAGGTTTTCCTCAATCGATTTCGACTGATCTACCCTTGATGTATGCAGTATCTGCCAAGCGTTCACGAGGAATCCTAATTTTAAAATGAAAATCAGCAGCAAATCCTGGTTTTTAAGCAGAACCGAAAATAGTCAGATTTGTCTGAAGTGCATGGGAAAGACGGCCTCCAAGCGCTGGGAGTGTACCCTGGCACCACGAAACTAGCGACGATTGGAATCAGCCAACGATGCGATACCTTTAGGATCTTTCACAGCTGGGCAGCTATAATTTGTTCTGGCCGCACTGACTTGGAGGGCTTGAAAGTGCAGCTTGTCCACATTCCCCAAATAGTTGGTTTGTCTTGTTGCATGGAAAAAGGGCTGTGAGAAGAAGCTTGAGTGACCTCTCACGATGCATTAAAATAAAAATGACTTAAAATAATGCTATTAAAAAATGCATGGTGTAGTGAACGCACATAAAAATAAGTCATTTAAAAAAAATACCTGTATAAATATTTACAACGAAGCAATCAAGTTTCAGAAACGACTGATTAGTTGAATAAGATTACTGATCTCACTGCGAAAGATTAAATTTATTGGCGTTTGTTACCATTACTTAACAGAAGCGTAAAATAAATTGGAATTAAGAAAAAATATCCAATAATAAGAAACCTTAATTCAATTAAAAAAAAGCTAGATAAAAGGAAACCACAAATGATTTTAATTTTCTGTGGAAATTGCAAAAATGGAAAATTATATTTTAAAAAAGAAATTTCAATGAAGACTCGCGTACAGCTTTCGGATGAGCTCATATATACGAGTACAATCTATACGTATTTACGTTTGTCGCATTGGATTTACCTACTGACACACAATACAAAAATGACAGCCCGGTCGTATACGCAACTTTATTTATGATCCCTGCAAAAAGGCGTTGCGCAAGCGATTGCTGTTGGCTTATTTTCGCTTTCCCCTTTAATTTGATTGTATTTCACGCATGAAATTTTCCACCACTACTCCTCAATTTATGGACCTACCTACGTATGAATGTACAATATATCGAAGGCGAAATTGCTGGCACTTGCATGTGTGCAAAAATGTAAATACATATGTACATACATATGTACATGTATTGCAATAAACAACTGCAGCTGGTTGATGTGCAGATTTATTATAACTGCATGTTTGCTAACAAAGTGAACTAAAATTTATTGTTGCGCACTGATAACAATTCAATTGATACTTGGCAAAAGAAATAAATTATAGCTCATGTCATGAAATGGATATGAACTCATTTTGTGGCAAGATATTTGTTAGATAAATGTGAATGCCTAAGTACGTAGTCATCGTACCTACTTAAACGTCGCTTAACAAAGTATAGTACTTTTTTTTAGTAACCGAGATTGGTTTTAGCTTAACCGAAGAATGATCGATTTTTAAGCCCGGAGAGCAAAATTGTACTCCGTCGCGATAACTACATAGGTGACCTAACAACTACTCTAAATCTAATCTGAGGGTAAAATAAAAAGTCTCCGCTGGTTTTTGGGTAAACTTTTGAAACAAAATGTTCTTTACTGATAATGGATTTTTTTCGAGTATAGTGTACATATGAGCTACTAATTAGTATACCTTTTGCCAATGCTCGGGTAGCTTTATAATTCTATTGGTGTATAACTTCTACGTTTTATTCGTGAAGTGGTTTTCAACGGCTCATCGGTCATGTCTGTGAAGTGGGTATACGGTATGATGCAAAAAGACAAAATAGCTGTTCTGAGTAGCTTTTCAATAGCTCTAGAGTTCTTGAAAAGGAAAAAAGTTTTGGATATTTCGCCAAGAAAAAAAATAAAAACTTTTGTGAGTAGCTTTCCAATATTTCTACATAGCGTTCCTGAGAAGGGAAAAGAAAGTTCTGCGAAATTGCGCTAAAGAATCATTTCAAAAAAGCCAAAAAAAAAATGTTTGGAAAAAAAAAATATAACGGATCTAAGTAGCTTTTCAATAGTTCTAGAATTCCTAAACAATTTTAATTTTATTCAAAAAGTAACCTTTTTCGATTTGTTTGAAAAACTGTTTTCTTCGGTGTAATTTTGCAGGACTGTTTTTTTTTTCATGAACTCTAGATCCATTGAAATGCTACCGCGAACAGTTTTTATTTTTTTTTCGAACATTTAACTTTTCTGACTTTTTGGGTTTTTGTTTTTCGGTGTAATTTTACAGAAATTTTTTTCTACTCAGAAACTCTAGAGCTATTGAAAAGGTACTAAGAACAGTTTTAATTTTTGGTTTTTTCGAGAAGTAAATTTTTTCGTTTTTTTAAACGGTTTTTTTTTTCGTTTTGGGGGCTCTAGAACTCACGGAAAGATACTCAAAACGGTTTTCGTTTTATTTTTTTTTTCAAAAATTTGACTTTTGCGACTTTTTTGAAAAAAAGTGTTTTTTTTTTGTGTAATTTTTTCGAACTTTTTTTCCTTCTCGGGAACTCTAGAACTATTGAAAAGCCACTCAGAACAGTTTCTATTTTCATTTTTTTAAAACATTTCACTTTTTCGACTTAAAAAAGAAATGTTTTTCTTTCGGCGTAATTTTACAGAACTTCCTTTTTTCGAATAGATAATAATAATAATAGATTGTCCTTTACACAATATATTAGTATTTGGCTGAGCTTCTCCTCCGACTTGTGGTGTGCGCCTTGATGTTGTGAAACAAAGAGGGGAGGGACCTACAGTTCTACGCCCTCTTCGAACGTCGATTGCCTTTTTATGAGAAGCTTTTTTCATAGCAGAAATATAATCGAAGGTTTGCCATTGCCAGCCGAGAGGTGATCGCTATTTCAGAGAAATATATGATTTTCCGGTTAAAACCGGCATATAATCTGAAGTTAATCAAAATTGTAAAGTAAAGCACTCAAAAAAGCGATGCACAGTGGTTCAAAATTGGCATTTTGTGTTCCCATTTCACTGAAGCCGTAATTTCTCACTCAATTTGATACTTTTTTTTTTTTGAATTAAAAGCCAATAAAATTTCCAAGAGACCAGTTGAGCCCAATTTACGGACTTTTGTTTTTTGTTTGTACAAAATTGTTTAGTTCAAAGTGCAGAAAAAGTAGTAATTTTGAAGAAAATCGATTCTTCTGTTTCAGTTAACAAATGTTACCCAATAAATGCTAGTTGAAAACAATTGTAGCGTTCTCCCCAAAAAAAAAAAAATTAAAAATTTAAAATTTAAATGCTATAAAAAATTTGCACCAAAAGTATTATTATTTTTTTCGGGTATGCAGCTTTATAGATCATAACATTTTTAAGTGGCTAAGAGTTCTCGTTGATTTTTAATAATATAACAAACGCTGTAATTTCCATTTGGCATGCAGATTTGCTCGAAATGTTAGCGAATAAAATTATTAAAAACCAAAGCGACCTCTTAGCCACTTGCGACCTGCACATTATTGTACTAAAATTTTATGATCTATAAAACTGTGTACACAACATTTTTCTAGAAACTAACTTTTTTTTAAATTTGGTGAATTTTTTTATAACACTTAAAATTTTCTTGTGAAATTTTTTTCGTTTTGTGGAAACCCTACCATTGTTTTCAACTAGTTTTGATTATATAACAATTATTAACTGGAACAGGAGAATCGTTTCTCTTTAAAATTGCTACTTTTTCTGCCCTATGCACTAAAAAATTTTATACAAACAAACAAAAATACAAAAATCGGGCTCAACTGGTCTCTTGCAAATTTTATTAGATTTCGTTTAAAAAAAAATTATCTATTCAAATTGAATGAAAATGAAGGCTACAGGGAATAGTGAACACTGAGTGCCAGTTTTGAATCACTGTGCGATGGCCATTGCAATGCACCGACCGTTACAATATTTGAAATTTCCTCATTCATATAGGAGAAAAAATTTCGTGAATTTGTATTAAGCTAACTATTTTACATCGTAGCTTACATATGTCGTTATTGCAGAGGACCATTGGATATGTACATTTAACAGTTTCACTTCTACCTCTTTAACTTACTATTCGTTTAGTCGTCATTCGTTTCATTCCATTAGGAATTTATAACACGAAGTAGTGTGCGTAATTAGATGTTAATTTGTAGTTGGTTAATCAGCCTTTGGCAGTTGTCGTTACTTTCATTTGCAGCGCAATGAAAAAAGGAATAATAAAAAAAAACATGAATACCAGTTATTCTGGAGCATATGCTCATCTACATAATTAGCTTTTCTTATTGAAGTCTGCTTGGAATGAGGAAAAAGTGTTGAAAGCTGCGTTCAGTAAATTAATTTCTAAACTTTGTCCTGCAAGTGACTGTACTTGTTACTACATTTATGCGAATAACATTTAAATAAGTGACATTTTTGCTCTGCTTCTAGTGCTTCAACTTTTTGTTTAAGTTGATTATAAATGTCAAAATATAAAAAAGTTTTTAACTAAGTTTTCAATACTACAGAAAAGATATTTAGAATATTGAAAGGTTATTTGGTTTGCGTAATACAAGGGTAATCAAAACTTCAGATGTTATTTGTTATTTATTTATTTAAAAATCATGCAATTTTTTTTTAAATAGTACTGCCTATGTCCTCTGAAACAATTCTTATCAATATTAGTACAACAAAGTAAAAGTACAAATCGATATGCAATATGCAGGGTGTTCTAGACCACCCATGGAGAAAAATGTTGTTTACTGAAAAACGCATGAGCTTTTGGTCGTATTACAGAATTCGGTTTTCGACCGAAAGTGGGTAAAACAGACCGGAGGTGCATAACTTTAACTGGAGGTTCATTCCAGAACAAAGATTCTAGTTAGCTAATTTTCTGGGTGTACTAGAACCAGAGACACCGTGATCTAAATGATCTTTTGTATTACTTTAAAGGAGTCCCTAACCCAATGAGGCCAAGAGAGGGCCTTGGTAGACGAATTTCTAATAACAGAGAATTTAAAATAAATCTGTCTTTGTCTGGGTAAAGCCGGACAGTGACAGAGCATATGCTCCGAAGTTTCATCAGCTTCGAGGCAGAGCCGGCATTCCGACTCTGTGATCGCAAGTGGAATCGCAATTGGTTGTGACCACTCAGATACCCAAAAAGTAGCCTGATGTCATTTCTATTTGGTAGGACAATGGCGTTTCTTTTAAAAGAGTAGCCGAAGAGCCAGGCCTGTCTAAGGGCCGGTTTCTCTATCTCCGGTTAACACTAATCCCCCGGTAAACATCGTTACCGAGCTTATCGACTCCCTGTTATATGCACGGAGTTAGAACGTCGATAACAATGTTTAACCGAGGAGTTAGTGTTAACCAGAGATGGAGAAACCGGCCCTAAATCTTACTGCGTTGAGAGTGTACCCAATCAGGAATTATGGCCCTCGAAGAGGACCAACTTATACCACAGAATGGTGAAGGTCCCGAAAAGGCAGTCAGCAATCCTTCACGTGCCAACTCGTCAGCGATCTCGTTGCCTTCGATCCCGGAATGGCCTGGTGCCCAACACTTACCATTTTTTTGGCCCAGATGGCTGCTGGCTATCTGAAAATATAACCAAAAATGCGCCCTTTAAACCCTTTTCAAGGTGTAATTTTGCGCAGCTTAAGATTGCGACTATTTCAGCCTTAAACACCGTGGGCTATTTGCCCATGGGAATCGCATGTTTGGTTCTGGGTCTAAAGATGCCTGCATCCTCTCTGAACCATCTGTGTACCAGTGTACATATTTGGGATCAAGCGCAGGGAGCTCATTTGCCAAATCTTTGCGATCGGGGATTATCACTTGGAATCTTCTGCCAAAGCAGACCTCCTTAGTAATGGAATCAGAGATTCCGCATATTTCCAACCCTGGTATCATCCCAAGAATACCTGCATGAAGCTTCTTTGCGAAGAAGCCGTCGTTAGATAGTCGAAGTTGCAGCTGCAACGTGGCTGCTGTTTACTGGATAAAAATATGGAGAGGGGTGCATCCAAGTAGCAACTCAAGAGCCGTAGTTGAGCACGTTCTTATAGATACAGCGACGGATAGACGTACAAATCTTTGCAGTTTGTTATGGCGAATTATGGCAGTTTTTTGCATTGCCTTCTGCCACCACGCTACTGATGCATAGGACACAATCGGACGGACGAT
>NW_016177089.1:0-8754 GCF_001687245.7 Rhagoletis zephyria | reverse complement strand
ATGCAAACCTACAACATTTAACTGGCCAGCCACATTCAATATTTAAAGAGGACATTTTGAATTGCCAGAATTTCAGGCAACTAAGCGAAGTACACTAATTTGGCAGGGTAGCAGTTACACTTTTCCTATAAAAAAGTAAGCAAAAGAAAATACCGAAAATTCTAAAAAAGGAAAATGAGTAACAAAAAATTCAGAATAGCAAAATTTGTTTCGCTCTCCTTTGGCCATAACCAGTGGCTAATTAGAAAACTTTTCACTCGTTTATGTGTTGGCATATGCAGTTATAGTAAGTATGTATGTATACTTATGTACATGAGTAGGTAAATCTGGCATATTATATTTATTTACTTTCTCCATGTGTATATATATATATTTATATATGTATTTACACACGCCAGTATGTATATAGAGTTATGTGTATACACTTTTTGCTTTTGCCTTTAATGTTGCCAAGGTAGCCACCACCTTTTAGGTGGCATAGTTAGACACACCTAAGCGTCGCTTCCCTGAAACCTGCGGCAGCAACAGCAGCCAGCCAGCTCAGCGTCGAGCATTGTCACACCTCTTTGGTAAATACGCAACCATTGGCTGGAATAAATCAAAAAATCTACCCACAAAAGTTTGCAAATGCGCACATACATACTTACACACCTTCACGTGTATACGGTGCAATACAGCAACAATGCTTTCGTCAGCAAGGCAACTCGCTTGCGTTGGAAGGTGGGCAAAATATCGTTACCGTGTATTTGTGGCAACGAATAAAAGCTCTGAATGCTTGTGAATGTTGCTGAAGGTAGCTGGGAGGGACAACGAGCAACAACGAATACACCACACATACATATGTACACATTTATGCACATCATCAAAAAGCTACTCACTCTACTCAACTCAACACATTGCTTGTACTATACGCTTACGCTCACGCTCACGAGTTGGCAACGTTGAATGAAGGTGGCTGGGGCGCACCTGCACGTATACTCAGTCGTACATAGATAGGTAGGTAGCTAGGTATGTATATGCATAGGTGGAGTCTCAAGCTCATTTGTATTTACCTAAGAATACCTAAAACGACGATGGCGACGGTACGATGGCTTCGACGACGACGACGACGACAACGAGGATGCTGCTGAAAGCACGATATGGCAAATCAGAGCCAAGAAGAAGCAGAAATATACATTAAATATGTATTTACCTTACGAAGCTAACGACGACGACGACGTCGTTAACGTCAATGCTTCAGCTGACTTCGACGTTGACGGCAAAATAACAACAAAGAGAAGCGTTGCAAAGGAAATTCTGATAGAGCATAATGTATACAATACATATTTACATACACACATACAGAAAGCTGTGTATAGGTGCTCAGAGCATTTTATCGTTAGGTGTCTCATGAATGTTGCACACATATACAAATATATTTTAAAGCACCTCTAACTGCCTGATAGGATGTCACTCACCAAGCGGTTGGGTAAGGTTTGCTCTTCGCCGTTGCTTGCGGTAAATGCAACTTTTTTTCTCATTCTTATTTTTAGTTTTTTTCACATTTAAAATATTGCTGCCACTTTAAGTAAATGATGTTGCTGTTGCAGGTAACGTTAACCGCAGCCTCTGCCACAGAGTAGTAGCATTATAAAGTATATAGCTTTGAATTTGGTCTTTCTTACCGTAGGTGCCAAATAGAAACCAAAAATTGCTTGCTAGTCCACAGATGGTATCATGATTTGGACGTTTGTGGCAGTTAAATATGTTTGATTTGGATATTTTTACTTAATTGTTGGAGTTCAATGAGTGCAGTTGCGCGGCTAAATTCCACTGTAAGAATTTCGTCCGTAAAAATAGTAAAATCAGTATAGAGATGAGCGCATGCACGGGCGTATGAGTAACTAATTTTGCTGCTGCCATTCTGTATGTCAGGGCTGGCGAACCTTAGGCATGCGTGCCATTGATGGTACGCAACAAAATATTTTGGGCACGGTATGAATTGAGGACTCAATTCCCCAATTACTAGTTATAGTATTTACTACCTAATCGACGCAATCTCTAGTTTCGTTTAAATTGGAGACCAGAGTAAGATCTACTCACACCCTCGAAAACAGGTCAGAAGAGCCAAAAATACAGACAGTAACCAACAAAATCGACATAAGCCATTCGATAATTGAGTTCTATTACATCGTTCATCAATAAGCTTTTTGCACAAAGTAAGACTTCGCCGCCCTTCGAGATATAATGGGCGTAGTGCTCACAAATATTGAACCGAATATCTTCGCAGTCATGAACGAAGGTTTGAGACTTATACGTGGCTTGCAAAATTGGTGGTTTTTACGGATATTTGCTAGCATTTCAATGATTTGAATGTAAAGCTTATAGGCTATAATAAATCTGTTATAATTATGACGCATAGATCNGTTTAAGATAATAATGGTAACAAATATTTTAAGATCTCAAGTATTTAAGATTACTTTTCAAAAGGTTCAAGCACCTTTTGTTTCTTTGCCAGAGATTCTAAAATATTTTGCAAACACCGCAATTTTTTGACACTTTGACCTTGTTCTGGAGCTGATGGGAACTTTGTGCTTAGGGATTCCTAATCAGCACAAAAAAAAATCTATCAAAAACTGCTTTTTCTTTTACCGTACCAAAATTTTTTTATATTGTTGTTGGGCTATGTCATCCATTAAAACTTAGTAAAAATTCAGATTTCCGTTTTTTCTACAGAAATTTTTGCTTATGTGGCCTATAACACCCTTTGCTCTCCTATTTGCTCCTATTCCAGGAAGGTTCATTTGGTCATAAAAACGTGACCTGCGAAAATTTTGAAATTGGATAATGGAAAGACGTGCCTCAAAGCCTCTAAAGTTAAGCGAATTCATGGAATTTTTCACAAAGTAGTCAATATTAGTAGTCAATATTTTGCCTATAAGTCAGTGGGAAATTTACCTCATTTTAATGGCACTTGATGAAGTTTTGTCCCCCGATGTCAAAAATAGCTACAGTATTTTTAAACCTCTCCCATATTTTAAAGTTATTGAGGTTTTTTGGGAAAAAGCTGTGAAGCCATTTGAAAAATGCAACATGGCGGACAGTGCCGCCTAAGTGGGCAAAAATCGAGAAATTCGTTATCTGAAATGCGAACTTATTTGGTATTTTTGTGAAGACAATTTATTCCCTAAACAGAATTAAACAGACATTTCCCTAAAAAATTAATTATATGCCGCCAGGAAGCCACTAAAGTCGACAAATTTTAAACTAAGAATTTTAATAAGAGCATAGCCACGCGTAAGCTCTTCACAAAAAAAAATGTCAAAAATACATTCTTTGAAATAAAATGTTGATTTGACGTTTCTTGTTTAAATATAGATAGTAGAGAATTACAGCAATTAAAATTTTGGAATAAAATTAAACACTAGGTGTTCCTGCGGTGTTCCAAAAAAAAACTATTTTTTTTATACAAAATTTCAAAATATGCTACATTTTAATGGAATGAATAAAAAATATATGTAAAACTAGGTTATTTTTTATTACTTTAGTAAATTGTAAGGGTTTCTAGCTTTCATAAGAAGAAATAAAAACCTGCCCATTTTTTGCACTTTCTGAAGCAATGCGTTTTTCGCTAATGCATAAAACGATTTTTTCATTTTTTGTCAGTGCCTTGAGATCTGCACAATTCGTTCCCTTTTCAAAAATGAAGTATCAGATTAAAAAGCTTGACCTGTGGAAAATAAAAAGTTTATTTTTTTAAGAGTTGCCACCTGTTAAAAAATTAGTTTGTTAAAAAATTTGATTAAAATTTTTTTATGAGTTAAATGAATTATTAAGAGATGGGTATCAATCGAAATGTCTATTAACTACATGTAGAGAGTGCCACCTGTTTAAAAAATCAAATTCCACTCGAATTAAAGGAATTAGGTAATTGAAATAGATAGGCATCACCATAAGGGAGTCAGACGAAAGAGGTTTAACAAGGTTTTAACTTAAAAATATTACGAATAGGGTTGCCACCTGTTTGTAAAGTCGAATTTAGTTAAACTAAAATAAATAAAATAATAATTACGTCAAACCATAGGATTACGCCATCGTATTTGTTGTTTTATTACAAATACATACATTGTCGATCAGTGATTTGTTTTGAGTATATTCCTTTTAAATTACTGGACTTTTAAACTAACTCCGGAATGTTTTTACTCTCCACTTATTTCTTGCTAAATATGTCAAATTGTTTCATTTGTCTGATACTCATATTTATATACATATTTCATTTACCTTATTCCCTTAATTAAAGAGATTTTGGTTTTTAAAACATGTGGCACCCCTTCTACGTGTCATTTAGAGGTAAAGTATTTTCAAAACTAGTTCAATTGATACCCATATTGTAATATCTAATTCATTTATTTTGTTAAATAATTTTAATAAAATTTGTAACAGGTGGCAACCCTTTTCAAAAATAAAAAACTTTATTGCACATCTACAGGCCAAGCCCTGTCATTTGACACCTCAGTTTTGAAAATAGAACGAACTATATATACAAAGCCACAAGAACCCAAGTTTTCAACTTCAAACTGCATTTACAGTGAAAGTATGAAAGTTATCCAAAAACCAATTTTTGAATTTAGCGTCCTCAATTTTACTTAGAAGCGAATTTTCATTTACATCCGTCCATAATTCTATTTTTGCCCACATTTTATATGGAAGGGAAGCACTGTGTGGCGTCTCAAAGATGGCATCTATGCTAACCATAAATTTAATGTTGTGCCACCGGAGAACTCAACACTAAAAGAGAAATGTTCCAACAACTTTGGCATTTGAATACGCTACGCATTTTTATCAGAAATTGTTGAAAAATGGCGAAAACTGTGACAATGCAAAAACTATTGCACGTTTTGCTAGTAATTAACAATAAAATTTTTTTTTTAAGTTTGTATATAAAAAATGTGGAAAATTAAATTCCAATATGCAATATAAGCTTGCAAATCGCAAAAATCAAAAAAAAATCGAAAACCCAAGATAGCGAAGTCTTCCGGTATGAGCTTTAGGGGCGAGATTGTGGATCCATGATCTATGTGTCAAATAGAATTAAACTGCAAACAAAGTTCGCTACTATATTTTTATTCTTCGTACTAATTTGATCTACATTTACTTGGCTTCTGAGTTCCTAGAAAATTGTAATTTTACGTGGAAAAACCCCTCTAAACTCTAAAATTTGGGGAGGTTCAATAAAAGGTTACCATATTTGACATCGGGGTACAGACCTACATCAAGGGCCATTAAAATATATTATATTTCCCACTGAATTTTGACCACTTTGTGAAAAATTGCATGAAAATGCTGAGATTTAGGGCCCATTGAGAGACGTCTTTCCGTTTTCCGATTTTGAAAATTTTATCGCAGGGCACGTTTTTACGACCAAAGGAACATTTCTAGGGGGAGTCTTGCTTTGTAGCTTAACAAAAAATTTTCTTCATACAACTAAGGAACAGGCTGATGGGCACGCATGGGCAGATAGCGAGCACACAACAGGATAGCTTTTCTCAATATTCCACGCAATCTTGATGTTAATGTGGACTCAGTATTAAAAGAATTGTTATCTATACCTCGGTGAATTGCATATGACTTTTCTTTGAGTTTAGCTAAATTTTATACACAATAAAATAAAATATGCTATAAAAAATTATATTCTTGGTTGTCACGAATGACTTCACATAAAACCCCCTCCAAAGAGAAATCCCGCGGCCGGCCCTGCCTGCAGGGTATATAAGGTACAATTCAAATAAGTGTATGTACATGTATATATAAATAATTCAACCATAAGTATGTATATACATTTATACATGTGTCTAACAGCTTAGCTCATATCATTCAAATAAAAACTGCATATACAAATATATATATATATATATATATATATATGTATATATATAAGGTTAAAGTTCAGTTTTTAGATTTTTTAAATATTAATATCTTATGAACTATATGTATAACTAATGTGACCAACTATTTCATAGCTCAAAGAAGTACAGGCTAGGTTGGATTAAGTTAACGCTGCGAGTTGATTATGAATTTTCGAATCCGGCTAATTTCAATCCCTGAGAGCTCAGTGTTTGTTCAGAATTGCGAGCAAAAATGCTTCCATCTTAGTCTCGCGAAGGTTGGACAGTCTAAACGAAAGTGTGGAGATTCACTTCCTCTTCCTCTTGACAGCTGACACAAAATGATCAGTCGAAATTCTTAGTCTCACCGCATGCATACCAACTGCACAATGGCCTGTCAGAACACCCATCACTAGCCCTTGAGAGGTAACGTGTTTTAAAGTGCCCTATGAAAACATTTGCTGTAGCAGAGAAAAGTTTTCGTTCCGGTTTACCTGAGCCTAATAGCAGTTCGTGCTGCGACAATTCTGTCTGCAATATCCTCAGGCGCCGAGTTCAACATATTTGTATTAAGCGCCAGTGTAGGTTCTAAATGTTCCGCTAATTCCTGTTTGACAAGTGTAGCCTTCTCTAGTGAGTACCACCAGACAAGGGCTCCTTGAAATAATATAGGCTTAAATCTGGTTTCCTAGAGCTAATGAATTAATTTCGGCAAGAGACCCCACCTTTTACCGATAGCTCCCCTACAGGAGTACAAGGCAACCAACACCTTTCCTACCCTTTCCTCAATATTAGGATTCTACGACAGGCGCTGTTGATTGCCCACCTAGTTACCTGGTTCAGGTAAGCTTGAGTCAGATCAAAAAGGGTGTACAGGAATCGTACCTTAACCTAAAGTTCCCCATCGTCTAGGCGATCACCCACAGCCCACTTTTCCCAGTTCCTCTAGAAGGGGGTTTACAACCGAAATCTAGAGTAGGGGAGAGGGAACAACACATTGTGGAAAGCTCCTATTGACTCTGCACTGAGTGCAGACGACCCCCACTCCGCCGCGACAATTCTGTCACGAAGTGAGCGGTAGGTAAGCCTTATTAAGGAGGTTTAAACGCGAAATTGTTAATGGTTTGAAAGAATTTATCGCCCAGGCCATGTAACGATCATCCAGAAGATCGGAGAAGTACCAAATATCGCAAAGAAGTACTTTTGACTGTACTTCGAAGTACGAAGTACAATACCTAAAAAAGAAGTACTGTACTTCCGAAAGAAGTACGTTTGGTCACATTATGTATAACCGATTAAAAAACGAATGACGTCACCATAAAGATAATTAATTTGTCTTTCAGCTGATGTACATAATTTATAGCTTTTTGTATTTTTAAACCAAAATCACTAAAATACGGACAAATGTTATTTTTTCATGAAATAACCTTTTTTGAAAAAACTGCATAATTAGTGGTAAAGAAATTTACATTATTTAGAAAGTACAAGTTATTACCTTTAATTCGATATTACATATTTTGTCATGATCTACTTTTGGGTTTCAACAATTTAGTGATAATAAAAAATACAAATAAACAAAGCAAATAAACCTCTTATACCTTTACCTGTGCCAAATAAATTTGATATCGTTGAAATCAACGTAAAAAGTTCTATCAATCGGCATTTTTGATTATTTTATAGCTAAACGGTCGCTATTCTACACTTGTTCTAGAAAATAACACAAACGAAGGTGATGCCAACAAATATTTAGTATGAAGAATTTTTGGTTTTACTACTAATATTACTAGAAACTGTAGAGTAAGCAATATTCTGCACAAGTAAAGGAGCCAATTTTATGTGTGGAAGCGAGAAGACTGTTTTATTACAAAACCTTTCTATTATTGAATCATGGTATTTGACATACTTGGTCACTCGTTGCTCATCTATAAACTTGTTCTACTTGATCTTCGACCTAATTTTCTACGTCAGATNGTAGAGTAAGCAATATTCTGCACAAGTAAAGGAGCCAATTTTATGTGTGGAAGCGAGAAGACTGTTTTATTACAAAACCTTTCTATTATTGAATCATGGTATTTGACATACTTGGTCACTCGTTGCTCATCTATAAACTTGTTCTACTTGATCTTCGACCTAATTTTCTACGTCAGATCTCTTGCTACGTAAATATACGAGAGATCAGGGTTATATTCTTGATTTTTGTAAACGATATTTGTACAGAATTAAAATTGAAAAAAAAATATATATATATTAAATTTTTGATGTTTTTTTCCGTACATTATGCTGTGACAGTTACGGTTTAACCACACGATGCTACAAAAAAAATAACTGCACGTACTTTTTATGTCATGAGGAAGGGAGTAATTTTAACCCAAAGTCATAATAACTATCTTTTTATTTTTTCTTTATGTCTCACGAAGCTCATGGTTATAAACATAACATGAAGTCCTTAAAATCAGTGGAAAGACACAGCCTTCAGCTTTTCAATGAACATAAATTTATGAGAATCCATCCAATTTATGACCAGTATTTTCACCCAACATCCTGGTTTTCAGTTTTTGGATCATAACCTAAAATTTTAGGGGTGTATTTTAAATTCCACCGCTGACAAAAACATTTTTTAGACCTGCTCTACCAACTCTACTAAATAACATAAAAACTATCTACCTGCAAGCAATTTATTTTTTTGTAGCACAGTGTAATATTAAAAATATCTTGCTTTAATAATTTCCTTGTCGTATACGTCTAAATCTTCAGCAATTCGCTTAAATTTTACCTAAATTAAATTCCACTTCAACGACAATAATCCAACTTACGCCAAACATCATTAAAAGACGACAGTAGTCGTAATTAAATCATTCACCTACAAGTAACCTAAAAAATTAATAGTTAT
>NW_016177088.1:0-8754 GCF_001687245.7 Rhagoletis zephyria | reverse complement strand
TTTTGTACTCCTGCTATCACCTTATATTAATTCGCCTTGAGTGTGTGTAAGGAAAAAAAAAATTACATTTCACTGGTTGACGTTTTTAAGTAAATTTGAAGTTTAATTTTATTTAGTTATTTTCTATAGTTAAAATTTGTTAATTTGTTTATTGTTTTCTGTCTTTGATTTATGAGTTGCAGTGTTGTTGGAGGAACTTTCCGACATAGTAACAGCACTTGGCATCAAACGTGCATATCCTGTACCTCCCGGTGCATTTATAAAATCTGCTGCTTTAAAATGTTTNGTTATTTTCTATAGTTAAAATTTGTTAATTTGTTTATTGTTTTCTGTCTTTGATTTATGAGTTGCAGTGTTGTTGGAGGAACTTTCCGACATAGTAACAGCACTTGGCATCAAACGTGCATATCCTGTACCTCCCGGTGCATTTATAAAATCTGCTGCTTTAAAATGTTTAACGCACAGCAAGGCTTTTCGCTGCAGCTCTGCCCCACAGCTGCTTTCGCAACGCTCCTTACGCAAAGGATATTGAGGCACGTTAAAAAATTAGTGGTATCTGATTTATATTTAATACCACATAAAAACCACGCTTCGGGTGTTGCATTTTTAACACATACACTAAGTATAAACCGCACAACACTACAAAAATTCAAATAATAATTAAAATTTCTTTTTAACGAACATTCACAAAAAAAAACGACATGACATTTAAAGCGTAACGAAATATAGGAAATAAAAGAAAACCAAGTTGAAGTTTAAAGGTTTGGTTCTCATGAGAGCAATGCCATTTTGGCTTCTACCTGTATTTATGTGCCTTGAACTTGAATAAGTGAACCCAAGCTCCTCCGATTTAGACTTGTGAGGTATCATTGGAAAGGTATTTTCTCAAACTTTTTATTTCTTTGCTAATAAACTCATTCAAAGGATGAAAGAGAAAGGTAGGAGGAACGAACGCCATTCAAAGTTGAAATAAGATGTGTTGGTATTTGAAAAAAAAAATTGGAACACGAATAACTTCTTTGTGGGAAATTGTGGGAAAATACCTTTCAACTGAGATCCCATAAGTCTAAAGCAGAATAGTTTTGGCCCAGTTATTCAAGTTTTTCGTAAATCAATTATGAAAAAAGTAAAAAAAAAACATAAATCTCATTATTACGATTAAAAGATTTTCAATAAAGGTCTTAGTCGTAAGAGCCAAAATACATACAGAGGGCTTATATTCAATACCCTCTATCTGCAATTTGCACAAAAACTACTTTGTGATGTTGGAACTCATCTGGGACTTACCTGACGTCACTGACGCTAATTTTGACTTTGCAATTTAATAGCAAATTTTTCTGTCAAACTTTATGCAAGGTCAGCATTTATATCACGGATGATAGTTGAGTTTTAGGTGGATTTTAATATCAGAATCTCATTTTGGTAGGAAAAGTGCAGATAGGGAGTATTGCATACAAGCCCTTGGTATGTATGTGCAACGTATTCCTGTTCAAGAGTAACCAACATAGTTATGGTTCAAAAAAGAGCTAAGAAAAAAAAATAAAAATAAAGAGTCAAGTTATTTACGAGCAAATTGAATAAACGAATAAGTTTACACATAGACTACGAAAAGTGCTTTGTTCTGCGACATACATAGCTTGTACAGTCAATCTGGCTCTATTTGTGGGTCAACCCGAAAAAAATTCCACACAGGATAAAAATGGTACCATGCTGTTGAGCAAAATATTTTAATAAAAATAAGAAAATGTTCTATCTCCCAATTTGACAGGAGATATTTTAATATATTCAAAATTATTGGAAATGTAGAAATATGCACAAAAGTGTTCGTAATTTGTTGTAGTTTTACTCCCACAAGGATAACCTCACAGTTACTTCAAAACTTAAATCGTTCTTTTCGTACCAGCTTCCAATTTCGAGAACCCGGGTTTTAGTACCAGTTACCAATTTGGAGAAAATCGGAGAGATCACGCCTATTACTTTTATTATGGTTATTTCAAAACTGAAGTCGCTTTTTTCTTGTACCGGTTACCAATTTCGGAAAATTCGAGTTTTTAATACCGGTGACCGATTTCGTAAAAATCAGAGTGTAAATTCCACTGAAAATTATGACAAAAAGCAGCAACTAGCTTTAGTTTTGACTACTACTTATTGCACTCCATCCTCCTGCCAAAACCTGACTAAATCCTGTAACCTGAGGTTCGATAGAAATCTTTGAGGTGCACAAAACGATTTGGGGAAACAGCAACCACAAGAGTTATAAAAGCTCGAATAAAGCATTTGTTTAAATAAAAATAATACATCAACACCCAACGCATGGATATAAAAATGTTGGTATCATTCGATTTAAAAGATAAATCCCTTTAATTTTATATATACCTTGGTGGCAGAAATAATAGATAAAATAATTATAAAAAATAAACTAGTAATCAATTAAACTAGCTCATTAAATCTTAGTAAAGTAAAGTGGAAATTTCAAACAGCCAAAAAATTGCGTAGATGCAATGAGAAATAATTTGTTTGGGGCAGGAAATAATGTTACTCATACGCCATAACGTACATACATGGCCGTGCTCGTACATACTCGTACATGGGCGTATGAGTAACATTCTTGAAGTTTGATTTTCTTTTCATTCGCAATACAAATCTAAAATCAAACTATCGTGGAAAAATGAGCTGACCCAAAAAATTTAAAAGCTTGCCAACTAAAATCTAGGCAAGTCTTTTCGCTAACAACACTGCATATATCCCCGGGTCCGCAATAAAATTTTATTTATTTTCATACAAGATTTATTTATTTATCAGATGAGTGAAAATTACAAGTACTACTTACCTGTTCATACCTGCCAACCCGATAGCTAGACCAGGACTAAATAAATAGCCCAACGTTTTCAAATTTGATAGGCTTTACGCTTTCGAATTGTGTACAACTTGTTCGTTAAACAAATGAGTGCAAAATTAAGAAAAAATTTATTTTTAAATATTTCTTTAAAAAAATCGCTGCCAGGATTTTTTCAGCCAACCCACTCTCGAAATATTTATTAACACGTTAAAATTCATACAACATAGATTTCCTTCTAAAATGAAAAAATAATCTTTTTTATTGATATTTTATATCCAAAAGAAAGTTAGTTACAAGATAGCTGACACCTAATGCAGAGGAAACCAATTATCACTTTTTTGTGGGTATCGCATTTCAAAAGTAGTTAGTTACGGCCGAAGAAAATAAGTAACAAAGTTACCCTGATGGGTAGTGAAAAGTTAGCTACAAATCAGCCACGTTTACAGCAAGTATAGCACCCGAAAGCCCACACAAATACCAATGTTTTGAATTCTTCATTTACTCAGCATGGCATTGGAATTTTGCTCTTAAGGAAGTTGAACACTTCAAATTGAAGTCAAAACCAATTAATACAACCAAAATCCATTGCAGAAATGTGTCAGCAAGCAAATTCATCATACGCACACATACTCGTACGAGCACACACTCGATGCCATAAGTGTGCGAAACAGCTTTGCATCAACACTTGGCCACAAATGCCAATAGCAAATTCACAAATACAAATGACGCAGGTAGCTCTGAAATGCATCGAGTTGCAGGAGAACACTAGCACGTCCAAACATGACTACAGACATACACCCGAAGAGGTGCTGGCAGCAAAAACCGGCGCTACAAACCTGAAATATGCATTAAAATGTCAAACACGGTGCTGTTCCTGTATTTTCCACCGCAGTAGCAGTACGGGTAAACACTAGCGATGCAACATCAATACTCGCCTAGCAGCTACAGCAGAACAAATACAACCATAAGCAATGGGAAAGCTAAAAGCAACAGATACATGAATAGAAACCAAAAAGCAAACACTTTGCTGAAAAAAGCACTCGAATGCAAAGACCAAACAACACCAGCGTAGCAGCAGTCATAGCAATGAAATAAACTGAAGAACAACACACACACATCCATACATGCATACATACATAAGTGACAGTAACCACTAAAGATTCCGCTTAGCTGGCTAGCAACGAAGCAGAAAGCAGAAAACATTGAATGTTCAACAATGCTCAGGTGAAAACTAGCTTTGTGGAAAGCTCGGCAAGCTCGGANGCACACACTCGATGCCATAAGTGTGCGAAACAGCTTTGCATCAACACTTGGCCACAAATGCCAATAGCAAATTCACAAATACAAATGACGCAGGTAGCTCTGAAATGCATCGAGTTGCAGGAGAACACTAGCACGTCCAAACATGACTACAGACATACACCCGAAGAGGTGCTGGCAGCAAAAACCGGCGCTACAAACCTGAAATATGCATTAAAATGTCAAACACGGTGCTGTTCCTGTATTTTCCACCGCAGTAGCAGTACGGGTAAACACTAGCGATGCAACATCAATACTCGCCTAGCAGCTACAGCAGAACAAATACAACCATAAGCAATGGGAAAGCTAAAAGCAACAGATACATGAATAGAAACCAAAAAGCAAACACTTTGCTGAAAAAAGCACTCGAATGCAAAGACCAAACAACACCAGCGTAGCAGCAGTCATAGCAATGAAATAAACTGAAGAACAACACACACACATCCATACATGCATACATACATAAGTGACAGTAACCACTAAAGATTCCGCTTAGCTGGCTAGCAACGAAGCAGAAAGCAGAAAACATTGAATGTTCAACAATGCTCAGGTGAAAACTAGCTTTGTGGAAAGCTCGGCAAGCTCGGAGCAAATTGTATGCGATTTTGTGCATCGTTTCGATAAACAGAAATTGCATATCTATTGTCGGTGATACTGCAAAAGTGCCTATGTCAATTAGTACACTTGACACCTATGTAGATGGTATTTCAGTTGCACCCGGAATGCAACTGCAAACTACATACACTCTCACAAACTAACGACAAAACTGTCTACCTTTAGCTGATGAAAATGAACGATTAATACGAGCGATAATATACAGGTGGCAAAATTAAATAAGCATAATTGTACAATAAACCGATTATTATGAGGGAACACCCTAATGCCTTCTCTGCTGTTCAACTTTCTCGTAATGAGCAAAAGAAAGTGGAGAAAGAACACACTCCAAATTCAACAGTCAACGCGCGCACACGGAGAAATGGCCACCGGGAAGTTTAACGGAAACAAATATAGCTTTGTATACACAGTGATTTTTGAGTTAAGTCCGAACAATGAAAACGGCTATTATTTTATATATTAACATTTTGATCAAACATTTTCACCAACAATTCACAATCACGATTACCAGTGGAACATTTATCTATTAAGACTATAGTTTGGTGGACGTCAGAAGCCATATTTTCATTGCCGTCTTAAATAACTTAACGTAGCTGTTTTGTCCGTTAAAAAGTTCTTCAAATTCTACAATGATCTGACGCTTTATAGCACGATTAATCGCACAACGAAATAAATTAGAAGAACTTTTTCCACTTCACTCCCTGGCGGCAACAATGATCCGGTCTATGGTGAATCTGCCCTTGAAAGTGTATAGTACCTACGTATGTACATATAGTTGGTGGCAATTTCAAAATGGGTGGGTATCGGTGTTCTACAGAAATCCAAAATACATATACTTATTTCAGACGAACTTCCTTAAATGTCTTATGAAGGAGCGCAATGGTTGTGATGATTGATTTAACGATGTTAATTTGGGATTATCTCCAAATTAAAATTTTACGCACAGTAATATTGGCAAATCACGTCCATTCGGCCAATCGAAACACACGGGAGTTCGCCATACTGGGTGGTAGAAAACGTTGATGTAATCGGACATTCATCTTCGACTCCCGGCTGCCTTTTTCAGTAGTATTTCCCTTACCATTACCAATACTTATCTCGAATATTAGGCAAATAGGACACAAGCACACCGTTACACGAGATTATTATATATTAGATATAGATGCGCTTGTACTATGTTTTATCCTTAGAAAATAAACACTGGGGAAAGAGTCTAATAAGGACAACAATATTATTTTTCTCTGAACACAAGATTTATCTTAATTTATTTATATCAAGTCTTGAATACAAATTTTCTTACAGACTAGTTATAAATCTGTATCTATATATAAATTAAACCAAATAATATGTTGAGTGAAATATATATTGAAGTAAATAAACTATTTTCTCAGTGCATCTGGGTAATTGACTGCATAAAATCTTTTCTCAGTGTATGTGGGTAATTGACAGCATAGGCACACAAATGGGGGTACGTACGTATAAATGAAAAATTGCTTCAATAAATGAGTAATCTAGGAAATATTGTGCTACTCTGAAACAGACAGGCATGATGATGACATGCTTACTCATACATACATATGTATGCATGTAGGTGCATGCTTACTACAGTTGCATTCAACATACATACGTGCATCATTGAAAAGTATTCTAGTAGAATTGTAAGCTGAAATATCAGTCCTGTCATCTAACCAACAGCACAAAGTGTTAACCACTCAGTGTCCCATAATTTCAAAGAGCAAAGCAATAACAACACCACAACAATGATGAACAGTCAATTGATATTTTCAAAAATGCATAGCACACACATTTTGCTTAGATGTTTCGAAAATTGCAAAAACAAAAACCGTAAAAAACCCGTATGCATGAATGCGTGGCAAACAAAGAGATCATCTACACATGGTGCATAAATATAATGACTTGTTTTGGATGCATTTTGTATTTCTGGATGTTTAAATTCATAGTACTAACGTAATTGCTCGTCATCCTACTTTTGACATAAGCTTCCAATTTTCGGCAAGGCCATCTACCAACGAGCCAGTGCACCACCAGACAGAGCATGCATACATTTCCTTTTTAGCCAAGTACAGTTAATTGTGTACCAACCACTCATGTATGTATCTCTGTATGATATGTAGAAAGTTACTTTTTTCTTTCTTTTTAATTGTTAGTTCTGGGAAATGTGGCCCTTGATTAGAGTGGTCCAAAATAATAAAGTCGCAATTTTAATGCCGCCACCCCCTAGGATTGTTCTGAACCGAAAATAAATATACCCCTATTTTTTTATTTTGAAATCAAAAAAATATTTAGGGAGTGCTCACAGCGCCCAAAGTTTTTCATGTATTTTATATGGGGAAAAAAACAAATTTTCGTAAAAATGGTATAAAACTCTTGAAAATCAATATTTTTCAATCCAATATCCAATTGCTTATTTAACCATTTTTTATGATTAAAGATTTTTTATTGGTCCCCCCCCATTGCATTTTCTAGGACCTATAAAATATAGTTACCATGAAAAAATGGTTAAAGGAACAATTGGGTATTATTACTGGGAATCTCCTGAAGATAAGCAAAATTTTCCGATCGAAAAATATTGATTTGCAAAGAATTCTACACTATTTCTACGAAAAGTTGTTTTATCCCCATATAACATACATTGAAAAATTTGAGCGCTTTGAGCACTCCCTAAATTTTTTTTATTTCAAAATAAAAAAATAGGGGTTATATTTTTTGTCGGCATATAACAATCCTAGGGGGTGGCGGCATTAAAAATTCGACCTTATTTTTTTACATACATTTTTGGACCACTTTACCCTTGATATACATATGTAGGTCAGGGAAGAAAACCCCTTTTCTGTGGCAGAAGTATCCAGAGACTCATTTTGGGCCAGATCATCAGCCTTTTTGTTGTTACAAATGCACTCAGATCAGTGCTGCGACTTACCTACCAGCTAGAGTTTTAACGTACTCTCTACAATGCTTCATTCGGCTAGAGGTGATACATTCAAAGTTAAGTATCCTAATCGCCGCCGNCCCTTGATATACATATGTAGGTCAGGGAAGAAAACCCCTTTTCTGTGGCAGAAGTATCCAGAGACTCATTTTGGGCCAGATCATCAGCCTTTTTGTTGTTACAAATGCACTCAGATCAGTGCTGCGACTTACCTACCAGCTAGAGTTTTAACGTACTCTCTACAATGCTTCATTCGGCTAGAGGTGATACATTCAAAGTTAAGTATCCTAATCGCCGCCGGGCTATTTGTGAAAGTAGTAATGCTTAGGACAACCTAATGGCAAGACTGTTTTACACGCCTCTCTCAAAAATAGCCGATCCTCGAAGGTTTCGATACCAAATAACTCGATGCTCAAAAGTACTCGATACGAAATTTTTTTTCAAGAGCGTAAAGTTGTTGGCGAATGTCTACATCATCGATCGTCTAGGAATCAGATAGTCAATCAAATCGAATGGGTCTGGTAGTGAATGAGAACAAATCGTAATAACTCCTCGCATCAAGCAAACAATCAACGCACACTAGGAATGTTAATCCCGGGATCCCGGGATCTTGACCAATAATCCCGGAATTTTCGGGATTTGTAATTTGCACTGATGGAAATAATAGAAACTCCTCTTCTTGACCAGTATTAGCTATATTGCTTTTCATTTATTAAATAATTAATATTTTTTTTATAAATGTCGAGCTCATGTATAATGTATAACACTACGCGATAGTAAACTTTAATCACAAATATCGATATATTCGCGAAACCATGTGCTTTTAGTTTTTAATTCTGACGTCAGTAATTCAAAAATGATTTAAAAAATTCAGTGAAATGTGCTTAGAGAAGAAGTATGGGTATCAAATTAAAGACGAAGTCCTGTAAAATTTAAACATATTCAAGTTTTTGGCGCAGAAGGTAAGTGGTAAGTATTGCAAATGTCCTTTTAAAATTTTACCCTTGAAATTTCGCAATATTTGTTTTTGAAAAAATTATATGTTAAGGAC
>NW_016177087.1:0-8758 GCF_001687245.7 Rhagoletis zephyria | reverse complement strand
TTAATTTGGATAAGCGGTTTGTTTATTGTGCGGAAAGGACTTTTAGTTGTAAATAAAAAATATTTGGCCAAGTTTAACTCGTAAAGAAAATAACTGTTACTTTCGGTCCCTTCAATATTCGCATTCACAAAAGATCCGCATTGATTNGAAAATAACTGTTACTTTCGGTCCCTTCAATATTCGCATTCACAAAAGATCCGCATTGATTATTGCGAATGCGAAAGTGAATGCGAATGTTAAAATTAATGCGGAAGCTCCGCGGTTGCGAATGCGAATGCGAATATTCGCAACAACCCTGATACATATATACATGAGTTTGTAAAAGGGGGCGTGGCTCATCCCATATTCGTCGAAATTTTATCAGCTATAACTTCAAAACCATAAGTGACATGAAATTGAAATTTTGTTGCAGACGTATCTATGGTAGGTGCTTATAGAAAGGAATATATAAATGGGTTTGTAAAAGGCGCGTGGCTCTTTCCATAGGCGTGGAAATTTTTATCATCTATAACTTCGATACCATAAGTCACATGAACTTGAAATTTGGTACACAGACATATCTATGGTAGGTGCTTATAGTAAGGTGTCCTTACTAATATTATAAATCGGAAAAAATATTATAAATCCGAAAAATTAATATATGGGTGTCAAATGAAAGATTGCTAAGAAACCTTCAGGTTGAACATTAAACATATTTCTGAGGTGTTTTACAAGCGTTGCCACCCGTTTAAAAATTAAATTCATTTAAATTAAATGAATTACTACAATATGAGTATCAATCAAATGGTTTTTGATAAGGGTTTTAGTTCTTATCTACATGTAGGAGGGTTGCCATCTGTTTGAAAAATCAAATTCTTCTTGAATTAAAGGAATTTGATAATTGGAATATATATCACAATACGGACGTCAGACAAGAGGGATTTAATAGGGTTTAGTAAGAAAATAATTCGAAAAGGGGTACCACCTGTTTTAAAACTCTTGGCAACTTAATCGGGCTCTGTTTAATGCGTTTAAATAAAAGGTCAAATTTCTTTAATAATATAAATAACTGTTCAGCGGATTTATTGAAATTCATTGGACTGTATACAATGTAAAAAGAGGCGGTCGTTCCGGATTGATTGTTCGATTACGAGTGTAGACACTTCGTGTTCTAACGTTAAGTTTTCTATCATTTTAAATATATGTGTACATGTGTATGTTTAATATCTATGTTCGAAAACCAATGTTTACATTTTAGGTAGAATTCAAGATTCTAGGTAAAATTTTGGGGGAAATTCAAAGTATATTAATCTTAGAAAAATTCATGATTGGATGTTTATATATATGTATGCATTTGTTGGTATATGAAACCTAAGATGCTGTGGCCATTACTCGTCCATGTCCTCAATATGGCGCCCGCCCTGTGCAGATGCAACAACTCCTTCAGCTGCTCGATGATGGCTTGGACTTTGTTTAGCAGCTCCCGGATCTGACGACGTTTGGCGGCAGAGCGGCTCTGGAGGCTTCGGGGCGGTTTGCGGATGGTGCGGTGATTGGCTGTTCGACCGCCTTGGGTCGCCCTCTTGCGCCTCTGCCCAGGCGAGCTCGAAGTCGATCGGTGTAGCAGTGTGTGGTGTGCTCTGCCACATCGGTGAAAGCTGGCCGGGGAATCGCAAGCTCCTGTGACATGTGAAGTGGCCAGACAATTCACGCAGTACTTGTGTGCGCGTGCCGATTCATGCCTTTCCTCAGGAGTCATAGCCCGGAACGCCTTACAGTAGCGCAGGGAATGACGGCGGCAACATAAGCGGCACTTGTTCGGCTCCATCGGCTCGTCGTTTGTCCTAGGAAGAAAAGGAATTTCAAAACAGCATTAGGGTGATTCCAGATAAGTGTGAAAATATTGAAAATGAGAGCGGAATGTGCATATGTATGGGCTAATAAATGAGTTAAGTTGAGTGAAGTTTACGGATTTCGTACATGAAGATGCACATCTGTAGGTATGTATATGATTAGTAAGGACATTTATGAGGGTGGTAATAAGCATAATCGCGCAATATTGTGTGTGACAACTCCTGTTTTGATACGGATGTCTGCTACGCGAACGTTTTGATCAGGACCGGGATAAAGTTTTACGATGCGTCCGAGGCGCCACTCATTTGGGGGGAGGAGGTCATCTTTGATGACGACTAAGTCTCCTTCAGTGATGTTTGTTTCGAGTCCTTTCCATTTGTTTCTCTTGTGCAACTCCTTTAGGTATTCGTTTTTCCAGCCTGTACTAAACTGGTGGGGTACCTTAAATTTTGCCACTTATTCACCAGGGAGAGGTTTTCAGCGTTAGGTTCTGGTAGGGAGAGTAATGGGGCTCCACGTAGAAAATGACCTGTAGTTAAGGCTAACAAATCATTTGGGTCCTGAGACATGGAAGAGAGTGGTCTGGAATTAAGGACCGCTTGGATGCGTATGAGGAGAGTGGGGAGCTCCTCAAAGGTAAACTTTTAATTGCCTGCCACTTTTTTGAAGTGCGCCTTAAAGCTTTTTACCGCCGCTTCCCATAGACCTCCCATATGAGGAGAATATGGGGGTATGAATTGCCATGAGAGACCATGTACGGCATAATGTTCAGAAATGTCTGGAACGACGTCCTTGAGAAAGCTGGAGAGTTCTCTATAAATGGATCGTTGTGCGCCAACGAATGTTTTGCCGTTGTCTGACATGACTTTGTGTGGTAATCCTCGCCGGCCGACAAAACGGGCAAAGCTTGCCTTAAAGGCTTCAGTTGTCAGGTCCGAGCAGAGTTCGAGGTGGATCGCCTTCGTCGAGAAGCATACAAACACACAGACGTAAGCCTTCGTGTATGAGCTTCGGCGTAATGCGGAAGTTTTCACCAAGAATGGGCCTGCGAAATCAAGGGTAGTGAGTAGGTGGATCTTTCTGGGGGTAGAGCAGCCATGATTTGGGATCTCATCTTTTGTTTGTGGATTGTGCACGTTTTACAGTGGAAGATGAATCCTTTGATTTTCTGCTTGAGGCGAGGTACGTAGTACTCCTGGTGGACTGCACGGATCATTAACTGTTTGCCGGCGTGGAGTAGGATCGAGTGGAGAAAATCAGCATAAAGCGCGAAATATCTTGAATTCTCCGGCACTATAACAGGGTGTCTTTCATTAAATCTGAGTGCGGCGTATTTGAGACGGCCGTTTACGCGCATCAGACCTGTTTTGTCAAGCATTGGGTTCAAATATAGTAACGAGCACCGCTTCTCCGTAATGATTACGTTGGGCACATATGATGAGCCGCGTTTTTACGACACCTATTTCTTCTTGGGTGAGTGTGTATGTGGTGGGTATTGGCTCCTTCTGTGCACTGTGGATAAATCGATATACGTAGGCGATTACCCTAAGTGCGCTGGGAAATGACGAGAATCGATGGAGAAGGTCTTCATTCTCTATCGTGTGGTACGCTTCCACCGATTTTTGTTCAGGGGGAGAGAGAGTTGGAGGCGCGATCTTTGGCCAACGCGTGGAGGGTTTAGAGAGCCATTGGGGGCCATTCCACCATAGCGAGCTGGAGGCTAGATCTTGTGGCTTACATCCTCTTGTGCCTAGGTCTGCAGGGTTGTCTGAGCTGCATTCGTGTTTCCAAGTGGCGTTGCTGACATTCTGTAGGGTGAGAGAGGTTCGGTTCGCTACATACGTCTTCCATGTCCATGGGGGTTTTTCCAACCAGGCCAAAACGATAGAGGAATCTGACCAGAGTGTGAGTTCGTGTGATGGCAAATCGAGTTGGGATTGAATTTGCTTGATTAGTTTGGAGAGAAGGACTGCTCCACAGAGTTCTAAGCGAGGAAGACTAACTGTTTGTAAGGGTGCAACCTTACTTTTCGCTCTCAGCAAACTTACATACATACATAGAGCATACTTGATTCTCGCTGTGTTCCACTCTGAGGTAGGCACAGGCGCAGAAGGCCTTTTCGGATGCGTCTGAGAATCCGTGAAGTTGGATAGTTTTATTAAGGGAAAACTGAACCCATCGTGGTATCCAAATTTCCCTGATGGCCTTCCATCCAGAGTTGTTGGAGTAACATTTTGGCTTGGATCATCATTGGCGTTAGCCACCCTGCCGGGTCAAAAAGTTTAGCAACGGACGACAAAATTTGTCTTTTAGTGGCTAGAGTCTGGAAGAGGATCGATTGAGTATGAAAACTCATCACTAAGGGCATTCCATTTTATTCCGAGAGTTTTTGTGGAGCTGGAATCTTGGAAATGGAGGAAGTCTGCTTCTAAGCGGTCAGATGTGGGTATATTTTGGAGTATTTCTTTGTGGTTTGCAGTCATTTTCCTTAATGGGAAATCTGCGAATTTTAGTGCTGCAATTACCTCAATCATCGAAGTGAGTGTCGAGTCGAGATCATGTCCGCCTGACAGTATATCGCCTACGTAAATTTCGTTCAGTAGAATCTTAGAGGCTTTTGGGTGTTTGTCAAGTGGGTCTTTGGCTAGTTGGTGCAGGGTTCTTATAGCTAAGTATGGTGCGCAATTGATACCTAAGGTCACCGTTTTTAATTTGAAGTCTTCGACCGAGCTTTGAGGGGTTCTACGGAATACGATTCTTTGGAAATCTTGTTCCTCTGGGTGTACGTAAATCTGGCGGTACATTTTCTCAATGTCACCATTGAAAACGTATTTGTACAGTCGCCATTTGAGGATAACGAGCATTAAATCATTTTGAAGTACGGGGCCCGTGTGGAGGATATCGTTTAGAGAAATGCCAGAGTGAGACAGTTTGGAAGCGTTGAAAACTACTCGCACTTTCGTAGTTTTACTATCTGGCTTTAGAACTGCGTGGTGAAGTAAGTAAAAGGAAAAATACTTTCCATCACGTATAATCTCTTGCGACGCTGTGGGTTCCATGTGATCTAGGGTCAGATACTCTTCCAAAACTTTGGTGGACGTTTGCTGCAGTTCAGGTTTTCTTTCGATGCTTCGCTCGATACTGAGGTACTGTTGTTGAGCTGCAGGTCTTGAGTGTCCAAGTGCAATCGTGTCTGGGAAGGTAGTTTTAAAGGGGAGTTTTACTACGTAACGACCGTCATCTCTGCGAACTGTGGACCTTTCGTAGAGGTTTTCGCAAAATACATCGTCGTCGATGAGAGTCGGGGTTGATGGTACTTCCTCCTGTTCCCAGAACTTCTTGAATAGGTCGTTCAGAGCATCTGTCGAGTTTTTAATTACCTGGGTCGTGAATGATGAGACGTTCTCGGTTACTGGGCCGCTCAAAATCCACCCAAATATTGAGTTTTGCGCTATTAAACTTCCACCTTCCACGTTCCTTGGGGGACGACATCACTTCCTAATACCATGTCTATTCGAGCTGGAGTAAAGCAGTTAGGGTCTGCTAGAGGGAGAGATTAGTATTCTTGCAGTTCAATATATGTAACATTGAACGATGGCAAGAAATTAGTGAGTTGCAGGAGGATTACCGCGTTTGTGGTTATTTTCATGACTGTATCAGCAGAACAAATGGTAATAGCGCAGATTTTGTTCGCATTTTGCATTACGCGACCACCCATTCCAATAATTTCATAATAAGTGGCTTTTGTCCGGAGGCCAAGCAGTTTTTGTATGCGAGATGCTAGGAAAGTTTTCTGAGATCTCATTTTCGTTGTTGGTGTTTCCGACAGGGTAGGAGTGTGATGTAATGTAGAACGATTTTCCGTCAACCCTTGTCAAATTTGACAAATAATCGTTCCACATTACATCATTTTCTGAGATCCTTGATCTATAAGAGCTCGAATTTCGAATATTTCTCGATTATGCAGGATTGAGACCTTTGCGGTAGTAAGTAGAGCTTTTTCTCTACTAATCGCGAAGTGTGAGAGGGTTTGGTTTTGTTGATAAGACGAGGGTGTTTGGTTTTGTTAAGCGTCTTTTGAGGTTGAAGCTCTGTTTGGGTCGCTATTCGCTGGGGGTGGAAGTCGCGCCGGATTCGATTTTGGCCTTGTGCCAGTATTTGCTGTATGTGATTTAGCGGGGTAATGGAGAAGAGAGTGATGCCGTTTTTGGCAGTAAACACAGGTAAAATTGCTATGGCATTCAGTTTCTAAATGGGAGAAGGCTAAACAGTTCCTACAATAGTGATTACCCTTTATGAATTTGTTCCGATCCTGCACTGAGAGTTCCTTGAATTTGACGCAGTTCATCATAGAGTGGTTGGAGTTGCATAATTTGCAAGATGCCTGCTTTTTTATCTCAGCGTTAAATGAGTGGGTTCTGCTTTTATGGCTGAAAGAGTTATTATTATTAGGGGTTGATGAGCGAGGAGCGTAATTTTGGTTCGAGCCTTTGGGTTTATTTGGCCTATACGTACTAAGTCGTTCTACAACTTCGTACCGTGTTGTCAGGAATTGGTCCATTTCGGACCAGAGAGGCAACTCCTTTCTTGAGTTGAGTGATTGTTCCCATAACGCAAGAGTTTCGTCTGGGAGTTTTGAGGAGCAGAGGTATATTAGCGTAGGGTCCCAGTCTTTTGTGGATACACCATTTGCATTGAGGGTTGAGAGGCAATTATTAATAGTGGTCTGTATTGCCTGAATTTTTTCCCCATTTTCACTATGAATGGGTTGAATATTAAAAAGGGTACTGAGCTGGTTGTCGACGAGAATCCTGCGATTCTCGTATCGAGACTTTAAAGCGTCCCACGCCAGCTTAAAGTTGTGGTCGTTAAGTGCATAATTTTTAATTATGAGTCCAGCTTTACCTCGAGCTTTTTGCCTTAAATGATAAAGCTTCTGGGCTTGAGAGAGTTTGGGGCGATTTATGTACACTGCTGTGAACATGTCCCTAACCCTAGGACGGCCAGTCTTCATATCCTCCGTAAAATGTTTCCGTGTCACAAGCAGGCCTTTAAAATAGTTTTGGAGTTCGGGTGGCGCTGGTACTGCTGGAATGCTGATGTTACTGGCGGTTATCATGTCGGGTTGGCGATGGCTAAATAACTCGTTGATGCGCGTCCTAGTACTGATGCACGTGTCTACAGCGGTGTCGTATTTCGCTTCGCATACCTTACTGGACCTCTCGTCCGAGCTGCTCATGCATACCGCTTCGTACGAGTTCTCCACCCAAGACAAGTGTTTGTTGAGTTCCTCCAAGTAAAGCTTGAGACTGGCCTCCGAGTGATCTGTTTCGCAAATCTTCCACCACTTCGCGCAATATTTTTTAAGCTTAGATACCTCGAAGAGGAATTTTTTCTGAGCTTTGGTAAATTCCTCGTCGTCAGTTTGGGACTTTGACCGTGTTTTTTGGTGCCTGTTGAGAGGGCTAGAGGGAAGTGGTATCTTGTTTTTCCTCGGTCATTTTAATTTAATTTATTGGGTGCTCTTTCTAATTATTTGTGTAAATTTTATAAATTGAATACTTGTGAAATATTTTTAGAGTCACTGTATTGTCTCAGCGCGTCTGAGCATAATAGAATTTGTATACATATACGTGGACGTATGTATTTATATGTTCGAGTGCGTAATTTTCGCAAAAATTGCAGGGGTTTAAAGTTATTTTAATAGTTTTAATTTCTGGGATGTTATTTAAAATAATTATTTTGATCTAAAAAATTGATTTTATTGGGTAATTATCAAAATCAGATTTCGTTCGCACTGATNTCTCTTTCTAATTATTTGTGTAAATTTTATAAATTGAATACTTGTGAAATATTTTTAGAGTCACTGTATTGTCTCAGCGCATCTGAGCATAATAGAATTTGTATACATATACGTGGACGTATGTATTTATATGTTCGAGTGCGTAATTTTCGCAAAAATTGCAGGGGTTTAAAGTTATTTTAATAGTTTTAATTTCTGGGATGTTATTTAAAATAATTATTTTGATCTAAAAAATTGATTTTATTGGGTAATTATCAAAATCAGATTTCGTTCGCACTGATATGAATATTTTGGGGAGTCATTGTATTGCCTCAGCGCATCGGAGCACAATAGCATGTATTGGGTGACTTGTTTTGCTCTAAACAACTAAATACGGAAATATATATATATGCGCGGGTACCTGCACTGAGATTCGTGCCAAGATAGGTTCTTTCCCGTACGCAACACGGGATCCCGCGGGTGCCCAAAATAGCCCAGAAATCATTCCCGTACTCAACAAAATGGGTAATAGAGAGCGAAAATTGGAACCTATTGGATCGTAAGTGTCTTGTTCTACCTGCCCAAAACAGCCCGGACTTTTTCTCCGGGTAAAAATTGATAAAGCGTCAAAGTGCATATCAGCACACGGATTCCAACTTTCGCTATCGCTAAAATGCTAAAACGCTTAAGCTAAAATATTATCCGAATTTTTGGCGAACTCCGAAGATCGCGATTCTGTCCACCCTGTCGCTAAAAATTGCTTAGCCTAAATTTTAGTACTTTATCCAGCCGCCAGGAACGCTGTGCAGCAACGGCAGCTTTCAAATTTTGTTTTGATTTTAACAGTGATAAATAGTGAAAATAAGAGTAAGTAGAACTTTTCAATAATTTTGGCCTATTTATTATAAATTCATATAACTTATAAGTAAAAAACTTAATAAAGTACAATCGAAGAATTAAAAATAAAAAATGTTAACAAGCCGCAATAACATTGACATATACAATCGAAGAGTTTTGGATTGCAAATTAAATAAAGTGTTTGTAAAGTGATAAGAAGTCGGTTAATTAAGCATTTTGNGCAATAACATTGACATATACAATCGAAGAGTTTTGGATTGCAAATTAAATAAAGTGTTTGTAAAG
>NW_016177086.1:3111-8760 GCF_001687245.7 Rhagoletis zephyria | reverse complement strand
CATGAAACCTGAAGCCTTTCTTGTGTCGAGGAGCATTTTTCCTAGTTGGAATAACAATGATTCTGACCAGCATCAAATAACCGCCCAGAAGCAACAATGCACATGACCAATTTAACCTGGACAATGGACAAATTACTAGACCCAAATATTACCGAACTATTATCGCAACAATGGCAAGTCACACAATGAACGGTAAAATGTGAAAAAACGACATGTAGCTATGACAAAAAAATGCGTACCAGAAAAAGTTTGATAACAAAACGTAAAACATCCTTTGCCGCTGCGTGTGGAATCCAGCAGAACGAATTCCAACAATAGTTTGAGCTGCTCGTTGATTTGATTGAATTTATTTGCTTGACCTAAAAAAAAATATTGTAATACAAGCACATTCCAACGGCCGTTTTGCGCGATGATAAACAAGTTTAATCTAAAGTTGTTGTTACTGTTGACAGGAGNTTGATAACAAAACGTAAAACATCCTTTGCCGCTGCGTGTGGAATCCAGCAGAACGAATTCCAACAATAGTTTGAGCTGCTCGTTGATTTGATTGAATTTATTTGCTTGACCTAAAAAAAAATATTGTAATACAAGCACATTCCAACGGCCGTTTTGCGCGATGATAAACAAGTTTAATCTAAAGTTGTTGTTACTGTTGACAGGAGTTTGGACATAATCAATTAATTGCACACAAGCGTTTCCGCCACTGCCCGGGCACACATTTTCACTTGCCCACAAACACAAACACAAACGGGTCGTTGCAGGCCTNATTTGCTTGACCTAAAAAAAAATATTGTAATACAAGCACATTCCAACGGCCGTTTTGCGCGATGATAAACAAGTTTAATCTAAAGTTGTTGTTACTGTTGACAGGAGTTTGGACATAATCAATTAATTGCACACAAGCGTTTCCGCCACTGCCCGGTCACACATTTTCACTTGGCCACAAACACAAACACAAACGGGTCAGTGCAGGCCCCTCAGTACATTTTGCCTGTCCCTGCTTGGGGTTTTCACTTTTTATTTGTTGAAAGCGAATGTGGACTGCCGCGCAGCAGGAAAAGTGATTCATATTCTTTTATTTGGTTGACCACTTCAATATGTCAAAAAGAAATCAAACAAATAAACAAACAACTACATAAGTATGTATGCAGCGGAAGAGCATTGCCACCAGCCAGCAGCAGTCAACAAAAGCTAANCTTCAATATGTCAAAAAGAAATCAAACAAATAAACAAACAACTACATAAGAAGAGGAAGAGCATTGCCACCAGCCAGCAGCAGTCAACAAAAGCTAACCACCAGCGTGGAGGAGAGGCTGCATACCACCAGCCAAGAGTTCGGTCAATCGCAGTGTGCTCCTCAGCAGCAAGATGAAATTATATAAATGTTCCGCAAAAGATTTATTGTATAAGTTTCTGTAATTTATTGAGTGTTGTTGCACGCGCTGCTGCTAGTTGCAGAGATCAAAAGGCGCACAGCAGTCACACTCAAGAATCGAAATACCACATTGCACAAGCTTTCTGATATGCTCGTGACCTCCTGTCGACGTGGCCCGTTTTTAGGTTTGAAAGATTTTTGCGGATGTTGGTGCAAACTTTTGTCATTTGCCAATCNATTGAGTGTTGTTGCACGCGCTGCTGCTAGTTGCAGAGATCAAAAGGCGCCCAGCAGTCACACTCAAGAATCGAAATACATACCACATTGCACAAGCTTTCTGATATCCTCGTGACCTCCTGTCGACGTGGCGCGTTTTTAGGTTTGAAAGATTTTTGCGGATGTTGGTGCAAACTTTTGTCATTTGCCAATTGCTGTTTTGTTATTCAATTGCTTTGAGAAGCCGAACGAATTCGGCAGAATTTGATAAACATTTGCTATGGCAAATTGCTTTGCACAGAGATGTGGGCGTGATAAGTATTTGCATTGGGGGGTGTGGATTTGCATTTTGATGTGGCTTATAAGCAAATACATTTTCAAAAATATCTCGCTTACCAATATTTGCCTTTCACTTGTATCTATGTTGATTTTACTAACTTGCCAGAAGTGGACTGAGTAAATATGTATTTACGTACGTATGAAGTGCTTTAATCAACCGCAGACTTCCTCTTTTTAAATTTGATTATTTCTTGGTATTAGTTAGTCAGAGTTTTAGAAAAAAAATTCCGAAAAGAACATTCAAGGGAAGGGATGTGGTCGTGTGTTTATCAGTCCTTAGCATATAATTTTTTTCAAAAATAAATATTTTCAAGGATAAAATTTTAAAAGAGCATTTTCCATACCCATTTGTCTTGATGCACCAAAATTTTTTATGTTTTTTAGTTCTACAGAATTTTCTCTCTTATTTGATATCCATGTTGTTATTCTACATTGCACAGAATTATTAAATGCATGTTTATNTTTTTTATGTTTTTTAGTTCTACAGAATTTTCTCTCTTATTTGATATCCACGTTGTTATTCTACATTGCACAGAATTTTTAAATGCATCGACATATGTATGTATACAATTGGTAGTTACGTAATGTTTACCAAATTAAAGGCACATCACATGGCTTATGCTAAATTTTAAAATTATGAGGTCAAAAGTGCTTGGTTCACAGAAAAATGATTTAAATCAAATTAAAAATTTTAATGAAATATGAATTCCGTGGGTTTTGTATGTAGATCTGTGTCAATTGAAAAGTAGTATGCGAGTAGCGAGAGTAACCCAAATTAGCTTTGGTATTAAAATTTTGGCAAATAAAAGAAATAGTGGTTTTTGAGTTGTGACAAATAAATTTTCATGAAAATTGTCAACGCTCTAACGCAGATTTTAATATAATAAGCATTGATTTTTTTCAGTTTGCACCAAGTTTAGAAATTTTATTTTTACATTTTTTACCTTAGTATGAACTATATTTTTATAAAAAATTAGCGAAAAGAATTAAAACAAAAACCTTGCATACATTGTGAAAAATTCTCTGTGCATAAATTTTTGTGGTTCACTGTATGTATATTTATACGTTATATGGGTTCAAAAGCAATTTTGCAAAATTTTATACGAAATACTTCCTGGCCATTAAGTGCTTCTTCTACATCTTCTGATATATAAAAATAAGTTATATTCAAAAACCGTTCCCCGAAAAAATGCGTTTACTTTCGAAGTGACAATTTAATCTATTATTTACTTAAGTAATGCAAACAACCACATACACGTCGACTGTAAATATCAATGTTAATATCCAATCTGCTGACATTGCAGCTGCTCAACGCTTTTGAGATTAGCTGCAGAATGGGTCTGAATGTATTTACTTGGGCACGAACACCAACTATAACTATAGTTATCCATACATATGTAGGTATGTATGTATGTATGTATGAGTGCGCATAAATATGTTTGCAGACTAAACAAATCGCAGCCAATTTGCAAACATAAAATTTTATCACCTAATAACGGAAATGGATGTAATACACTTTCGCTATTTTTCCTCTTTTGGCGCAACTTTACCATTTTTTCGACCCCTTTTTAACAATTACTTTAGCATGGTTTGAAAGCAAATTGTGAATGGCTTATAGCTGTGCAAATGGTGAACGGATGAAAAAACTCGGAAAGGGAATAACTATTTCGTTGACGAGAACTTTTGGTTTTGGAGAGAGGTAAACAAACACATATACAAACAAATGCATGTGTGTCGTGTCCGCATGTAATGCAAATGTCACTTAACTCATTGATAATGGACTGAGGCAAATACAAGTTACGAAACGAAGCTTGGGATGAAACCGACGCTGTCAATATTTTAAAAGGTTATGCATTTCGAATTTGCATGGATTCATCGTATCTGATTTTCTCATATAAAATATATAAGTTTTGTGAAGTTACCAGTTATTTATACCAAGGACCTGTATACCTTCTGCACTTGGTGCATCCATCGTGTTCGAGNTCGAATTTGCATGGATTCATCGTATCTGATTTTCTCATATAAAATATATATATAAGTTTTGTGAAGTTACCAGTTATTTATACCAAGGACCTGTATACCTTCTGCACTTGGTGCATCCATCGTGTTCGAAGACGCTTCTGCTTTCGTTGTCTACCCAAGGGAGTAAAGTGCAAAGATCTTTTCAGCAGAGCATCAACGTCCATTCGTATGTCAGTGTCATTATAAAGATCATAAAGTTCCGCATTCCATTACCATTTCACCATTGGAGCAGGGCGCAAACGTTCTCTCGAAAACCCCCTCTTAGGCTTGTCATATCTGTTCGACACCATTTATCGACTCTGAGCCGTATGATAACATGCGTGTAGATCGTGATGTTTGTTCGTCAATTGCCAATCGAACAGAAAACAGCGGACTTTATTGGTGCTCCTTCATTAGTTCAAAATTATAACTGTTAACAGTTACCCTGCGGAAGAAGCGAAGACTCTTTGCGCATTGCCAGGAGGTAGTATTTTCTCTTGTCCTCGTTTACCGATGGACCAAACTCTATTGCCTCCTTCTCCAATGCTGCACTGATGGAAGTACAATGTTGTGCTTAGCGTCATTCTGCATAGCCATATTAAATAGTTTGTCTTCGCACTCGCATCTTTCTATCGCTCTTTACTTCGCCTACAGCTGTCAGTGGCGAATGCAGGTTCTCAACTTCAATCTTTCGTTGCGCTACCCCCGTCGAATGGTAATCATTGGACAGAGGAATATGCGGGACTTGAGTAGTAATCCGCGAAGCCTACTTTCACAACGTCATAAATTTTGTCATTCGTCCTTTGATCGAATGGCGAAGTTGAACGGTCTCTGTACAACCAAATATGCTTTCATTGCCCACCGCAGCGTTAAAGTTGCCAATCACAATTTTAACTTCGTGGCGGAAGCAGCACTCACAAGCTTCTTACATTGGCCATTGCACAAACACCCAAGAACCACTCATTTGAGGTGTTCGCTAGCAACACCCGGAATCAAATTAACGGCCAATGTGACGTGTCTAACGCAATTAGAGTGAATTATGTGCGCCATTTGCGACATTTACGGTACTTAAGGCTACCTAACTAACGGATTCATTTCGTCAAAAAGCCCAAATAAATTTCCATGGCTATTAATTTGGGCGACGGCAAGAGCTATGTATGTAGCGAAAGGAAAAGCAAGACGAGTTGCAGAAGTCATAATTCAATTAAGAGTTTGGTGAAGAGTGTATTAGCACACATTCTCAACACACATACACATGCCAACGTACCAACATACATATTTGTCTATAACGACCCTCGTCAACATAATTATAACCCGTGCTGGCGGACTGATTTCTTCAATCCATCTTCTTATTGAAGTATAGTAGAGCTTTCACGGCTTCTTTTGGTGGGTGGTGATGGGGCGATTGGTAGATTATGTATGTATGTACATATTTGTTGGATATAACGCCGCGTTTCAGCTAGTCTTCGCAATTAATTTGTTGGCCTTTGGCGCTTAGAATGCGTTATGGTCAAGCCGATTAGTTTTAGTACATACAAACGTTCAGAAACCACAACCTGGCTCTCTTCAGCCAGCCACATTCAATGCGAGCGCATCGCTGAGTGCTTGAAGTGCTTTAAGGCATTCCTGAAATTACATACTTACGTATACATTTGTACATATGCATGTATGTATGTATATTAGAGTGGTCCAAAAATGCATGTGAATAAGTAAAGTCG
>NW_016177086.1:0-3086 GCF_001687245.7 Rhagoletis zephyria | reverse complement strand
CGAACCGAACACTGATTTTGGTAATAAAATTCAATGATTTGCAAGCGTTGCTCGTTAGTAAGTCTATTCATGATGAAATGTCAAAGCATACTGAGCATCTTTCTCTTTGACACCATGTCTGAAATCCCACGTGATCTGTCAAATACTAATGCATGAAAATCCTAACCTCAAAAAAATCACCCGTTACATGGGAAACTTTGAGCGCTTTGAGCGACCTCTAAATATTTTTTGATTGAAGTACAAAAATAGGCGTGCATTTCTTAGATATAGAACCATCCTAGGGGGTGAGAGCATTAAAATTCCCGCTTTACTTGTTTTGGGCCACCCTAATGTATATGCAAGCATACATATGTAACTGCGGCCAAATCTAATCTGCCCTTCATTGCGCAATCTTACATGTGGAGACCACCAAGAAAACCAGTGGCCGCCAATCAATAAATCTGCTTATGATCAGAAAATTGCAGCCCCTCCTCAATGGTAAAGCAGATTCACCTACAATTCACTTCATTACTTGCATTAATCACTGCACGCCACCCTTCGGCGCACTATCTGGCTTCCTCTGTAATTGGAAAGAAACCCAGCAATTTTGCACTTTGTGCTTAATTAACTAGAAAAAAAAGCAAATGTGGCAATACTTACTGGTTTTATGAACTTAAGAAAGTCCAAATTCTTCATTTTTTCTGGAAGGGTAAAAACACTGTGCGACAGCCGATACCAGCCCGGACTTTGTTAGCATTTTCTGAAAGTATACCCATCCATTAGTAAAATACTCGATGGATTTGCAAAAGTTAGCTCCTATTTTTATATATTATGGCCTACTAAAGTTTTCATGTCCCGGCCTAGGCAGTTTTGAAAAAAGTGGAAACAATTGTTAAAATAAATGTCTGAGCGAAATTAAATGTTAAGACATATATATTATAATTTCATGGGAAACTCCGCAAATTTGGATGGTTTTTAGAGGATTGATACGTTCCAGAAAATTATTCTTCGCAAAATTTTTGTAAGGATCATCTCAGGTAAAAACATTATGCCACTAACGTCAAATTCTCTACAAAATTACCAGAAAAAAATCTATGCCAAGAAGGAATAACAGCCAAACTCAATTTTAAAAAATTTGTTGTGGAAAAGATGCAAGTTTTTTTGCTGATTTTTAATTTAATTTTTTTTAATATAATTTTAAATTTTAATAGTTTTCTAGAATATATCATTCATCAAACGAACTTCCAAATTTGCTTTTTTCGGGATTTCATGAAGTGAGGGTCAAAATAACCCTTTCAGGTGGGAGCTAATGGGTTACAATGTTCTACGAAATTATACTAACTGAGCTTTAAGGGAGCCTCACGGTGTTGCCCTGCACTGCTGAGTCGGAAGGGAGATTAGTTTCCGAGGCACGTCTTTGCCTGTCGTGTTGCAATGCGATCAGAGATTAGGTGTTTTCAAGCGGTCACTTTCTACGGGGTGAACCATCTCGCTTGTGCTCACGATTCTCTTCCAACTGCTTTCGTTTGCTTCATTGGACATACATATGCTTCGACGGTGCATCCCGCATCCCGGAAGCTGGCTAGCATGCTGCTTTATGCGGCAATCGGCGCTGCGATAAGGACAGTAGCTTTGATCTATATTGCCCGCAGCGTCTTTTCTGCAGAAGCGCCGCGGTATATTGGACAAAGATTTCGCTGTAAATTTCACAGCCGATCCACATCTTCTAATCGTTCTTCTTTTTAGGGGGTTACACCGCTCTCTGTATGACTGCATTTAGGTTTTCATTTTTAATCGATAGCATTTGGGTGGTTTGGGTTTGGGTTTGGGTAATACCGAAAATTTTCTTATAGCACTGGTGACATTCAGTTTTACACATACAGTTGCCAGAATTTCCACAAATATTCGTAGCAGAATCGTTGAATATTTTAATTGCATTATCAACGTACCTTGAATCGCGGTGGCAAGATCTGGTAAATTTTTTGGTAATAAAATTTTCCGGTTACAAAATCTTCGGTAACAGGCAGAATAGACCTGATAGTGATGCACTGAACAGTAACGAAAAGCAAGGTGACCAAATTGCATCAATCCAAATTCAATACGAATTATCTACCAAGACTTTTGATTATGCATACATACATACATATATTTGCCTTATCCGTGACAAAGGAGCATTCCTCAAATTTTTATGATAAGGTAAGAACTGTGTCAAAAGGCGATAATTTACATGCTTACATACATATGTATGTATGTATGTATGTGAATGGGTCCGTAAATTAGCATATAAAAACCATAAAACGTGTAATAACTAAGAGCATAGTTCCGAACATTTAAGTAAAGCAAGAAAAACGGAGGTAATGAGGCCATAAATATTGGCATGCCAACTTCAGACTTTGAAAGGCAATAGTATCTAAAATACAAAATAGTGAAAATGCGTAAATTATGCACACTCTCAATGTGTTCGACACACAAACAAACACTGACGAATACACACTCACTTGTTTACACTTTAAACATTAAAATTTTTAAGTATAAATCTGGTGAATGTTTAGAATATTTTATGGCAAATTTCCACAACGTAAATGCCGCACTTAACTTCATATTACGGAGGGCGCACAAAGGCGCTGAGCGCAAGAGTGTGAGCACAATATTTGCAAAATAAAGCCATTAAAATTATAAACTACGTGTTTCACTTAAGCTTCGCGCGCGCTGCAAGATTTATGTGCGTCTGTTTGATCTATTTACCCCAGATTTGGGCGAGTAATCGAAGTTTGCTTGTAATTTTCCATCTATTCGGATTTATGATGAATTTATAAAATGCTGCTGCTGCCACATATGTCACGACTAATTTTGCAAATTTTTGCATTAAGCTGAGCTGCAACGGTAAAGTAAAATTTTGCGATGTTGCGCGTACCCCACCCACATCCTGTGCAGTACATATGTATGAAGCAGTGAGTCTTTAATTTGATTTATTAGCAGATTAAGCATGGAAAACGTGTGTGTCCCATGCATTGTGTGCTTTTGAAGTGCTTGCCTGGCTGCCATCGTTGCTGGAAAGCCCTGCACTGGCTAGCATAGCAGACATGAAAAACGCGTGGGCTCAGACA
>NW_016177085.1:6325-8761 GCF_001687245.7 Rhagoletis zephyria | reverse complement strand
GTTGATAAAAACAGCGCTAGACTGTCTCGCTTTGATTTCGGAATGCTTATACATTGAAATGTTAGCTTACTACCAATATAGAAGTATTACATATATGCATACGTGTAATTCTAAGCAACTTTGCCAAAGAAACCATGGCTCTAAAATCAATTTAGAATTTNACTTTGCCAAAGAAACCATGGCTCTAAAATCAATTTAGAATTTGCCAAATTTCGAAAATAGGTTTCTTAGAACTTTGCTGTAGTGTCGTAAAGAATTGTTAAATTTTGCACAAAAACATGCTGTAGGGGTTTTTTGGTATGAGGAATCCATTTTTGCACTTCTTTTTTTCTTAAAACCAAGGATGCATTGTAACATTAATTTTAGCGTTTAGCAAAAAAAGCAGTCGTTTCTGCTGAAACGATTCAGTTTTTTATCGTTTAGGTAATTATCAAAATTATTCTATTTTGGTTTTTAAGGAAAAGAAATTCAATCGTTAATGCTGAAGCTGTAGCATGCATTTAGGTGCTAGGTGTTAATAGTGAGCTGGCAACGGCATATAAGAACTTTTCGTTGATTTATTTTGTTTCGATGTTAACGATTGATGATTTATTTTATTAACCGACTTCCAAAAAAGGACGAGGTTATCAGTTCGTCGGAATATGTTTTTTTTTGTTTTATGTATGTTACCGCATAACTTTGGACCACGTCAACCGATTTCGATTCTTTTTGCATCGGAAAGGTAGTGTCTCAGAGGTGGTCCCATACTAATCTGGTTGAGATCCGATCAGTGGATCATGAGATATATATATATATATTTTTTTTTTTTATATGGGAGTTGAAGTCGGTTTTTTTTTTTGCTAAAAATTACTTATTTCAACGTAAACGTTTTAGTTTTGTTTCGTTAATTCAGCTCTGAAACGAAACGAAATTATTTTGATGATTTATTTTTGCGCGTCAGCAAAACGAAATAGATTCATATAGTTTGTTAAGCATCTCTGCTTAAAACTTCCACCAGAGGGCACAACAGTAAAAATTTCCACATTTTCTTCTAAACCTAAATATTTTCGCAATATGGAAAATTCCTAATTGATTTTAGACCCATTGTTTCTTCGGAAAAGTTGCTTAGAATTAGAAGTAGAATCCTGTTATCCTATACGCGCATAGTCAAAAAATTTACCCGCCTTATTGTATATAAATCGTATGTATGATGCATATCTACATATTTACATACTTGTGTTTTTCATCTGAAAGCATTTTATGTATAATAGATACATACGGTGCGGGATTTATGTTATAACTCTAGTATAAAACGGGATTTAGGTTGTATTTAGACGGGATTTTATTAACCCAGTTACTGGCAACACTGCTTTAAACAACACAATTTTAGCTGCTGGAAAGTGCTGGTTTTGATTAAAATTTCTTTTTTCTACTAGGAAACTTATTTTCTTCGAGTAATTCATTTGCATTTATCTCGACCGAGACAAATTTTTATATTTTCGCTTTTGAATAGAGAAAGCTTGATCCATTACGTTTCCAATGGTGCCCCATTTTTAAAATAGAGCAAGAAATATTGAACTTATTATCGGAATTTTGTTGACCCAACTTGACTTTTTTATTGATATTTGCCACCCCCGTAATAAAAAAAAATATATTTTTAATTTCATTTCTGTCAGTTTATAATTCCTTGTTATAAGGAAATTCCAAATATTAATTTTGGGCATTTTAGCTTTTGGGCCATTCCAGCGAAGACGACACCTCAGATAAAAAAAAGGCGTGAGTACTAGGTACTCATGAAATTTGATGTGTATACATATGCGAACGGCAAAGCATAAAAGTACGTTTACATATAAATATAATCTCAATCAAAGCTGGGTAGCTGTCAAATTGGTTGTGCTTGTTATTCACACAACTCGAGGAAAAGTTAAACTTCTTCTCAGTGCCACTGTGGTCACTTTTTTTGCAGCACATATTAGGCCATTTAAATATATTTATAACTGAATATTTTATTAAAAATACCTTTACAAACCTATTTTCCTTACTAGCGTCAATTTTTGTTTACTTTAATATTTGACATTCCTCCTCTTCTTCGCAAGTATAATCGATAAAACTAAGTTGGACACCAAAAAGTTATCGGTTTAATCTGAGATGTTTTTAATTATAACTTTGCATGGCTAATCTCTTTTTCTAATAACAGATTAGGGAGTTAAGCTCGAAAATTAGTATAACCTTTTTATATGTAAAGCTGTTATTAAGCGATTTAGTTACATACATACAAATGTAGGTTAGGTTAGAAATTAAACATTAATTTCACTTAATTTTATTAATTTTTCTGATTTAATTTTTTAGAATATACTTGTATATACTTGTGACTCAAGGGCGTTAAAATATCTTGGAAACACCGCATCAGTTATTGTTTTTGAGCTTATAGTTTGAGCATTGTGTCGAGATTGTCCT
>NW_016177085.1:0-6219 GCF_001687245.7 Rhagoletis zephyria | reverse complement strand
CGATTCGCCAACAGTTAGCGAGTGGCGAAACGAACGAATACAATGAGGTACAACCAAACTCGCTATCGTCTATCCGTGCTAGCTAACTTTGTTGTTGGTTTCACATGCAAAATTTTTCGTTAAGCGACCGGAATTCAAACATAGCAAGCAGCGAAGTGGCGAATCGATGACGGCTATTAACACGTAATCGCAACACAAATGCATAAATTAGTGTTTTGACAACATCGTTTTGTCAGTATCGTTTGAACGACTATCGTTTCAAAGTTACGTGATTCATGCCCAGTTGCAACAAATGAGTCCATACATATTTATGTACATACATAGGTACAAAGCCGTATGCATGTGCGGAGTTTAAATAATCGGAAGTAATAATCAATTGTAGCGCATTTCCTCTTACTATGCATATGCCTAAATGTATGCAACCATTTGGCAAGCAAACGCAGGGTGCTTCTAATGAAAATAAAAATTTTATGCTGAAATACACAGGCTAAGCCCTTCGAAATTTTGTGCTGGGATATGCGTTACAGCTTCGCAAATTTTACCCCTACCGAAACCAAAGATGTATACAAATCAATGAATTATATAAATTGTGTATAAATCTGTAAAAACACTAAAGCAGGTAGAATAAATCTTTAGAAATAGATTTTTGTCCATTTATTTTTCACTATTTTCTCTATTTTATTGTTAAAAATGCATATATAATATACTGTAATATTTTTGCATCAAGTTTTTAAGGCATTCCTCTTCTACCCTTTCAAGGCAAAATGGTTCTCAATATGTTTTCAACGCACGTTTTATTTATTTTATTTTTATTTTTTTTATTTTTATTTTTTTATTATTATTTTACTATGGAAAAATTTTTTCAAAAGCATATTGAGAACCTTTTTCCTCTGCCTTGAAAGGGTTAAAAAGCGTTTCATATATTTTTTTTATTTTTATTTTTTTTATTATTATTTTACTATGGAAAAATTTTTTCAAAAGCATATTGAGAACCTTTTTCCTCTGCCTTGAAAGGGTTAAAAAGCGTTTCATATATGACAGACTCTGCATTAAAGGGTTAATTGCTGCACTTTCGTAAAGATATCGACCAGTATACCATATACCATTTTCGTTATATACATTTTTTTGTGAACGCTGATAGTTTACGAGTTATTAGAGTTTAAAGGAAGGTTTTTTTCAATCTGGCCACTCGGGTACAGCATCCAATCTTCCAAAAATCGAGTCTTAAGATTAAAAAAAAAATCTTTCAGAAACAATGCTAATGCTGTATCAAGTGCAGTGTTTTCTAGTGGAATGGGAGCCAAAATCCAAAATTTCAAAAAAAGTGACATTTTGAACCGTATTTTGAGGATTAAGTTATTGTTGTTGTAACTTCTCTATAGTTTTCCTGTATTATATGATCATTTATCTTCACGATAAAAAAAATTGTATTCCATTATCTCTTTTCTATCTCTAGATCTACGATTTTGAAAAAAAAAACTCGTGTTTTGCCTATATTGTGCCGTACCTATCAGTGTCAGTGAAAAATATAATATCGTTGCCCCAGTCCCAAATAGAGTTGTTCAGACCGTCCGGCACAGTACCGTTTTTACCGTCAGTGCTGCTTCAGCGTCGTTCCGCAATTTTTTTATACACTCTAAAAATTGCATGTAAAACTGCTACCGAAAAGTGTTTATTTTCAAACAAAATCTGCGTAAGTATACACATGAAATGTTTAAAACGTTTTTAGCGCAAAATACATTCCCTACTAAAAATAAAAACGAAGTATATTTTATGAGTAATTTTGCTCTACGTGGCAAATTTGGTATGTAAAAGTAAACTGGCAGTGTTTAATTTTATTAACACGATGTCTAAATTTGCACACATTAGGAGAGGCAACTGGGGTTACCAGTTAATATGCATTAATTTAAACAAAAAACGTTTAGAGCAAATTTTAAACATTTTATGTGTAAACTGTGTAATTGTGAACACTAAGAAAATTCTATAGAAATTTATGTAGTTAAGTTTACCTAATGAATTAACTATATTTTAAAATAGTTAAATTAACGGCCCTAAGGACCAAATTCACAGGGCTGTACTGAAAATTTGTAATTAACTGCCAATTCTGAGTTAACTACGCACTGTGAATTTGGCCTTAAGTGTTTAGAATTCAACAAGCAAATTTCAAATTTGTTCTACGCCACATATATGGTAAGTAAAAGCTAAAAGGCAGTATTTAAGTTGATTAACATGGTCTGCAAATTTGCATACATTAAGAAAGGAAACTGGTTACCTTTTTTAATATGCTCAAATTTAAACAAAAGTTTTTTAGTGTAGTTAACTCGACAAAGATTTGTTTGTGTATTTCATTGACGAGCTGACGGTATTCTATTGCAAGTTTTCGTTTGATATGGAGGGAAAATTAATCGAGTTGGTACGGAATTATCCAGACGGGCGACATACTACGGATGTGTGTGAATTCGTATCACTGATCGATGCTGATTGGCAATGATACTGAACTGATACGGCACTGAATTATGGATACTAATAAAGGCAAAATTCTTCCCCTGAAGAGGTTTTCCCATTTGAGTTTCAATACGGTTTCTCCTTAACTTTTATGCAAAATAACTCACGAGGCGTCGCGAAGCACGCCGGGTATTTGCTAGTATTAAGATAAGATCGTTTAAAAATTTTAGTAAAATATCTTCAAAACTGAGTGAATTTTTTTTATAAAGTAGTTAAAATTTTAGCAAAGATCCAAGTACCGCTATCTCGAAAATTGGAGCCAATCGGGAAAAACTGAATTTAGAAGGCTCCAATTAAGTAAGAGCAACTATAAGAACCTCTGTCGAAAAAAGTTGAAGTTATAAAGGAGCATCAATAAAAGTAGTAAATCAGGGTTTTTACACACTTTTACAGAAATGTTTTTAAAGCATTTTACAGGTATGTGTAACGTTATAAGGACTAGTGTTTACAAAAAGATTTAGAGCGTTTCGACGTATTTTCCAAATGTGCCTTCAACTAAGTTGTTTTAGGAATAAAAATTACGCCCAAGTTCGCAGAATATTTTATCTTTAAAAGTTGGTTTATTCTGAAAGCGCACCTCTTGCTAAGGTATCAAATTGTTCGTTATTGTTTGTAGAATACAATACATACATAAAAGGGTTTTAAAACGAAATGCTAAAAAAACTATACGCGATAAACCGAAAATTTTTAAAATTGTGAAAAGTAGAGTTACACAATTTGAGTTAATTGCCATTTAGTTATTTTTTATTTCACACTTTAGTTACCTACTATATATAAAGTGTACACATAAGTACTAATTGCACATACAATTTCAAGCCAGTATATGGTGTGCTTCAAAAGTTATGACATAATTATTTCTTCCCCTCTTAAAAATTACATAAAAAATTCATTTTTTTGAATTAAAATATCTAAAACTCAAAAGTTATGCAACAAATTGATTCAACATTTTTTTGAGGCTTCAAGTGTGCGTCTATAAATTATACCCAAAAGCATCCAGCTTTATATAGTTCGCAACAATGAAAATAAAGCTAAATAACACATAACCTATTTTATAGATTTGCCCATATACATTGCATATACAATATAGCAATCAGTGTACGAAAATAAACTATATTGTACGTGTCAAGGATGCCGATTTTAGTTTATATAATTTTAAGTTATGTTAAAAATTTCCAAGAAAAGTAATTTTTATTCGATCTCCTTCGTTAACTGCTATATCGAGAGTAATGAAAAATTATTACAAATCAAACGTATACTACTACAAATGTTTTTTCAGAACAAGTTCTTCCCCCATGCCGCTACTTGTTTTCTGTCGGTGACAGCTCGGCCTCTCCTGACTCTTCGTCCTGCAAGGACAACTCAGCATCATCATCTAACTCTGGACTCAAAGCACACCACGGTTTCATGTGTTCTACACTAAATATATTACAATAACATCGATGAGTTTTATTTGTATCTGGCAAATCTTCAACCAGATAACGATCATAGTCGAGAACTTTTGTAACAACATATGGGCCTTTAAATAACGGATCCAACTTATGTGATTCCCCCGTTACACTTGTTACATGATCGATAACTACTAAATCTCCAACGTCATATTTCTTTGGATGCTTATGTCTTTCATCGTAACGCTCTTTCCATTTAAGTTTTTCTGCTTTAATATTTTTTAAAGCTTCATCTCGTGTTACTTCGATGTCTACATTACCTTTATAGTCATCATGAACAGCTTGTAAAATACGGTTGTATGTCACATCCCTAGGGTTATAGTAAAACACAAGTTCGTTCGGAGTAAATTTTGTAACTTCATTACGTTGGGAATTGTTACTCCATTGAATATTTGGTAAGATCTTGTCCCATGGTTTCGACGTTTCACTTGAACACTTTAAAGCACCGAGTACTGTCTTATTTACCCGTTCAGCTTGTCAATTAGCTCTCGGTGTTCGTTCGTACTGCTATTTTATTGTGTTGAATACCATATTTTCCCATGAACACTTGGAATTGTTCAGATGAGATGTCATATATGCCGATTTTAGTTTATATAATTTTAAGTTATGTTAAAAATTTCCAAGAAAAGAAATTTTTATTCGACCTCCTTCGTTAACGGTTATATCGAGAATAATGAAAAATTATTACAAACCAAACGTATACTACTACAAATGTTTTTTTTTCAGAACAAGTTCTTCACCCATGCCGCTACTTGTTTTCTGTCGGTGACATACGTTACTATTTCGTTTCGTTTATTACTTCAAAAGTTCGGTACAATACAAAAACAAACCGGCTGAGTTCACTTTGGCGATAGTACACTTCAGTAGTTTAGTAGTTACAGACGAAACAACAAACGAAATGAATCGTGCAGAGAAAAATATATGTATGTATGTACATACTAAGTGGTTCAGTTGAAATCTGGANTTCAGAACAAGTTCTTCACCCATGCCGCTACTTGTTTTCTGTCGGTGACATACGTTACTATTTCGTTTCGTTTATTACTTCAAAAGTTCGGTACAATACAAAAACAAACCGGCTGAGTTCACTTTGGCGATAGTACACTTCAGTAGTTTAGTAGTTACAGACGAAACAACAAACGAAATGAATCGTGCAGAGAAAAATATATGTATGTATGTACATACTAAGTGGTTCAGTTGAAATCTGGAAGCCAATTAGCTGCTCTAATTTTCACAAAAACAAAGTAAATGAAGCGAAATGAAAATATATCACTTTTAAGAAATATGTTTTTATTAAAAATAGGAAAGTAACAATGAAATTAGTCCCCTCTCCAAAACTGTCGCACTTTTTGCGATACCCCCTTCATCAGTCTTTGGACATCATCTTTTGACATTTTTTTAGCTTGATTACGCCATATTATTCGAAATTGTGCTACTGTATGGACTTCAGATTTTGTCTTCTTCAGCTCTCTTTTCATTTGAGCCCAAAAAATTTCAATAGGCCGTAACTCAGGACAACTCGGAGGGTTAGCCTCTTTCGGCACCACATTGACATTATGTCCTGCGTAAAACTCTAGGGCTTTTTTTGAATAGTGGCAAGTGGCTAAATCAGGCCAGAAGAAAACAGGAACATCATGACTTTGTATAAAAGGGAGAAGTCTCCGTTCCAAGCACTCTTTTATATAAATTTATGTGTTAAATGTGCCCACGGTTACGAATTCATTACTTGTTTTTACCACATGTGCATATTGCTTGCCAGACATGATATTTTTTTTGGATATTTCGACACTTTTTTGTACTTATACTTTGTATCAATTTCGTCTTTATTAGTGGCAACATAAAATTCCTGTCCTGGTATTTGTTTAAAGTCAGCAACGCAATAAGTTTCATCGTCCATGATACAACATTGAAATTTTGTGAGGAAATTGGTGTACAATTTTCTCGCTCTTGTTTTACAATGAGAAACTTTTTCCGCATCTTTATTTGGTACTTTTTGCACTTTGTAAGTGCGTAAATTTAACCTTTTTTTTAATCTGTGAACTGTCGAAGACGAAGTCCTTACGATTGCAGCAACGTCACGTACGGATCGGTTCGGATTCCTCTTGTACACATTTCCCACTTTCTCTTCAATTTCTTTATGAACTGTTCCACTTTTTTTCCTGATCCATGCTTCCTATCAACTGTTTTATTTTTCTTAAAATTTGCAATCACATTTTGCACTGTCTATCAGCGTTGCCATTTTAGCCGTTTTCCGGCTAGATTTAGCCGGTTT
>NW_016177082.1:0-8762 GCF_001687245.7 Rhagoletis zephyria | reverse complement strand
TGAATATACTTACAAAAGTGTACATATCTACATACTAACATACACTGACAATTATTTATAGGGGTACTTGCTATTAACATAAATTTCATGTTCCACGCGCTTTTGATAGTTGATGAGAATTTATAAATTGCAATTAAAATGGGAAGATCAAGAAGTAAGATTTGCAATGAATGAAATGAGATTTGAAATTTATATACGAATATTGGCAAAAGTAAGTATATCCGCAAAGACATGTATATGTACCTATAAATGTATGTACACAGGTATGATGGGTAATTTATCTTCTTCTATATCTCGTATTATCTTAAAAAACGGGTGACAGATTAAGCGGATAGAGGGATGGCAATATGTACGTACAAAAGCAAAAAGTATGAATTGTACCCGTATAGAATGTTTTGAGTACATTGTAACACTATTTATGTATGTACATTAGGGTGCACGACGAAATTTTGTGGGGAAATACCTAAACAAATTCCATGAAAATTTGAGCACATAATACTTATACTAAATGCTCAACCAAGGAGTGCAACTATGATTTTTTTTCTTCAAAATTCTGCAGCTCCCAGGCATTTTGTCGTATAATCTTGGTAAATGATAAAGTTTCTTTAGGATTGAAGGCTCTACAAAAGTGTACATTGCGGCGTAACCCTAACTCCCACCACCAAGTTTTTCATGAAATTCTCGTTTTTTTGCCACTACCTCGTAAATAACAAGAGCCGCTGGAAAAATGTCAATGACAAACTTGTAGGAAACTCCTATAAAAAAGTTCAAGAACACCAAATCGGTAACATCGACATTTCTTAAGATATTGGGCTTTGAAGTTGATCAACAATGCCTCAGCTTTCCATTGTTCGATAGACCAATTTTTATGTTCTTTTGCCCATTTGAGTCGTAGCGACGCGTAAATACAAACCAACGACTTGCAATCGACGTGTGATCGATTTTACCAAGTGAGTCCAAACTTTTGCTGGACATAAGCTTCTCGGAAACGGCTCCAAACATTTTGATGAAATTTCGTATACAGATAATGCTTTGCATTTGAAGATTTTATAGATAGGTGTTTGCTCCAAGAATATTCATCTAAGGTTGCCACTTGTTCGAAATTTTTTTATAAATTAAATAAGACATCGCAAAATAGGCATCAAATGAAAAGTATTTTAAAAATGTACAGGCCAGAGATATTTTTGGGTGAAATTTTTCATTGTATATTTATTTAATTTATTGTTTTAAAAACTTAGATACAATATCCCAATTCATGCCCTGCAGGAAAAAATTATCAATTGATGAAAGCTAACTGTTTGCAGTATTTCGATAAAACTAACTTCTAATCAGTTATAAAAAAAACTAGCTTTAAATGAGTTGTAAAGTCGTGCGGGAGTCATGCAAACGTTATCTTGAGTTTGTTTTCTTTACAATTTTCTATTTAAATATCTTCCTACAAAAAAAAAATTCCAATACACTTTTTTCCGCACTTCGCACATTATTTTTTGAATTCAGGACAAATAAAATAAAGATCGAAATTTTACATTATTATTTACATGTTATGTCTGATGGAATTTAAAATACGGAAAAAAAAAAAATGTAACCAAATAAGCAAATTTGTAATGTTAAATAAAATAAATAAAAAAAAATAAAAAAGCTTTTTTTTCTTTGATAGTTTATGTCCAAAAGTAATTAGCTATAAGTTAGTTGACATCTAATGCAGAGGAAACCAGGGATCACTATTTTGCGGGCATCGCCCTTCAAAAGTAGTTAGTTACGGCCAAAGGAAATAGTTAATAAATAGTTACCAGTAGTCGACTGCTACTTAGTTAACAGTTAGCTACAAACTAGTCCCATTTCCTGCAAGGTGTTTGTTTAAAAAAGGCGCCCTTAGGATATTAGTATAAGGCTGCCACTTGTTTTCGAATCAACTATATTTTCCTAACGGAATATGGAAAACAAATTAAAAGAGAGAGTTTCGGTTGCGGACTGCGGACTGCGGAATGTCTGGTCTGAGCTAACTCTGGGCAAATTGTCAGATGTCAAAGCATTATTGCAGCTTAGCTGTTACTGCAGACACGTAAACTCCTTTCCCTATACCTATTTAACACCGCGAAGTCCAAGACCGAAACGTGCTCCCCAAGAGAATTAACTTCGATAAAGACCCCAGATCCTGACCCAGAGTCAGTTTTGAAGCCAGCAGTGAAGATTAGACAATGTGTGGGCCCGCACGCAGGGCTGGTATTAAACAAGCATTGAGCCTCAGGGAACTCAATATTATAGAATTTCTTCAACAAAGGTAATGTTGGCGTACTCTGGCATTGAAAATATACAAGTGCTCAGATCTCTGCCGCCAGCGATTTCCACCTCAACCCCTCAGTGTTATACAAATATACGTTTCTTTTTAATCTGCAGGTGGCCTTTAAGACTGACCCACGTATGATGACGCAAAGTGACGGTAAGTGTTGTAGAGAAAGCTCCCGTTCAGCATACGGCAATAGTTCTTTGAAGTTTAGCAGGCAAACTTCCTACGCTATGGATTGAGAGTCCGCTCCGCCATACCACTGACGCTTAGCTGATTATGGGTCTGATCATAGGGGTATAAATCCAGAGGATTCCCTTTGGTGATAGATTCCACGTTTTGCCAAAACCCTGTTTACATTGCCAAAATGCTGTTAATGCTTTAGGGTCTTGTGTTCCACGTGAGATTTCCACGATAGTTGTGTATCCAGAATTACTCCTAATTATGTCACATCGGGAGAAGCCTGAATTTTGACTCCTTTAAGTGTGAGGGGAACAAGACCATCCGACCTTCTGCTTCTAGTGAAGAGTGCAACAGTAAATTTGGTTGGGTAAGCGTTGAGCCAATTTCCATCACACCAATTGCCAATCATATTCAGTATTGTCTGTTCTTTCCTGCAAACAGCCGGCAAAGAAACTTGACTTGTGCTCTAATTTTTCTTAGGAACAGGCAATTATAAAATTTGCCACGCGCTCCACACTTTTGGTCGGAAATACTAAATTTCATCACATTTCGATGAAATTTAGCTTGTACCCTCTCTTTTATTAGAAAAACCGAAATATTAAATATGGGAAAGATCGGATCGTTATAACATCTACAACTCGGAAAAAATGTGGTGCCAATCATTAAATATAAGGGGATTCTGGTTTTCTGCTTTCCACTCTCACAAAAACAAAGGTTATGCTTTAAAATTACAAAGGTACAAAAATTCTCTTTTCTCCCAATTTTTCTATTGTTCTAAAGATTATTTTCGCGAAATTACGCCAAAGGAAGCCGAAAATAGAAAAATTAAGAAAGCCAAAAATTACATATATTTGCAACGTCGCGCGAAAAGATCCAATTATATGCCAAATGTACCAAATAAATGATAAACACCGTCACCTGAATATTTCATGACACTTAAGGTATTGATTACAGTTGAAAAAGAAGCACTTCCTTTGATGGGTTGAGCGCCAAATCAACTAAACTGATTAGTAGATAGCGTGCGGATTCTAGTATTTTTTTTTGGAAATAGGCGGGATAAGTAAAAGATTTAAAATTTTGTATTTATGACGTTTACTTTCACCACGACTTTTTTCCGCCTGCCTCCATGTAGTCGAAACACTGTGCGTCGGCGGCACGGTTAAATATTAACCAATTTCAAAATAAATATGTATAGTATACACGGGTGTTCTTATTTTCGATATTCTTCAGATCTGGGGGTGGCAGCGGAAAAACGCGAAAAAGTAAATATTATTACTTATTATTCCTTGAAGTTTTAAATATTTAATGAAAATATATTTGATCGAAAATTGTAGCTAATTTTATTCTGTGGCAGTTCTTTTGAAGTTCTAATAGGATTTAAGTGAGTAATATTGCCAACTTTCGTACAAAACTGGATGTTGGACGAAAGTGAGTTAAGACCTTTCTATTCTAAAGTAACGATATGCATGTATGTTTATTCAAATGTACAACGGTGAACTTAAATTTACCGTATAAAATACATAATCAGGTTTGATAATTTCATGCGAAGAGTAAACAATTTGTTACAATAAATTTACATAAGTATAAGTATACAGTCGGCCGCTGTGGTGTAGTGGTAAGCAGTGCGCGCTTCCACTCCGCAGCACCTGGGTTCAAACCCTGGTCAAAGCAACAAAGGCAATGGCAAACCTCCGAGTGCTTTTCGGCCATGAAAAACAGCTTCTCCTAAAAATACGATCGCCGTTCGGAGTCGGCGTAAAGCTGTCCCTCCGCTTTGTGTGACAACATCAAGGCGCACGCCACAAGTCGGAGGAGAAGCTCGGCCAAACACTAACATATGTGTAAGCGCCAATCTATTATTATTATTATTATTATTATAAGTATAATTGTATTTCTTTTAATCAAATTGTGTACTTGAATTTGTGAAACCATGGTCAAAAGAATTTAGTGACCCTTANTATGTACCAAAATTCTCGGAATGAAATGACAACTCTATTCTTCCATGTCTACCTGACTGTCCGTCCGTCTGTGTACACGATATCTCGAGTAAAAATTTAAATTTCGTACGTGTATTTCTTTTGAGCCAAGATCAGATGGTATTGTGCGTAAATACTAGAACGGCGTAGCTGAGATCAATTTATAAAGACAACCCCTATGTTGTATATGGGCCTGGAATCGAAATACATACTTAATTAGAAAAACTTAATGAAATTTTGTCGAGCTTTAATTTACTGATATTAGGGTGGCAGGAACTGAGATCTGGTGGGTAAGTGCTAGAACAGCTTACTGAGGTCAATGTACTTTCGAACAAAAAAAAAAACTCCTCGAGTAAGAACATCACTATACCTATCATACTTTAAGATACGACTGCCAATGTCAAATGATGAAAAATAAAAAAAAAATTCCCTTGCAAAAATTCTTTACACTCAGGGGTGTACGGGGAAATTTTTTTGGCACGGTTTAATGTACATACATACATTCCGGTGCAAATATTATGTACGTAGTAAAAATTTGTTTGTTTGTTTATAAGCAACCGGTTCTAGCAGATTCTAGAGCAGCTCATTAATTCTTATTTTTACCTAATTATATTTTGTTGTTAAATTGTCATATTTTGTTTAAAAAAATTCGAAAATGTTGAACTTTCTTTATCACTTCAGTAACTGTTGTTTTTGCACTCGAATTTCTATCTGTTGGAAATAACATCTTTAATTTATTATCACTGTTCAGCTACCAGTCCTATGGTGAATTTACTTAAATCTTTCCATACTTCAGATTTTTTCTATGCAATTTCAATTTTGGTGTATAAAAACTAGTTGGTTCACTTTTAAATTACAGAAACAATTTATAACTTATCTTACTACAACTATAAAATAGCAAATTAACAGAAAATTACAAATAAAAGTTTGTACGCAATTGAAAATTTCAAAGAGTAACCAACCGTCAAGGGCAAGCATGCAACATTTTCAACATCAGCAATAAAAACCACAAATGCGCTAAAAACGTCACAAATAAAAATCGGCTAAGTCGCACTTATGTACACACATGCTTACATATGCACATTAATGCTTCTTCTTCCCCTTCTATAGAGTAGTATTGTCGTTAGGCCAAAATCGCAGCATCACCACCAAGCATGGCTCAATCGTTACCGCAGCTCTACGTGAGCAGCATCATTGCGCACCTGCATATTCACCCAAAAGCAGTGCTCATATATACATACATACATATATAAATCAACAACACCAAGTGGCGCTAGTAGATTGCTGCTATCTACTACATACAAATTTTTCACTAACAACTTATTTGTTAGTAGCCCTTCATCCAAAACAATAAAAGTTGCTCCCAAATGCCCACTTGGCGTTCCGCTCTGAACTTCAAAACTCTGTGGAGGGTTCAAACAAATTACGAATGATTCGATTCACCGACCGCAACGGTCTAACGCCACCGATCGAGACAGCCGCAGCTGCCGCTGCGCGCCTAGCCACGTTAGGGGCGCAGCTTCACACACTGCGGTGGCTTCGTCGGCGTTTGTGTACAAAGAGACCGGCTTAAAAATTGTGTCTCACTGCTGGCAGCGCGCTGCTCCCCGCTCGACGTTAGCTGCGACGCAGCACAACAGTCGTGGCGAAAACGGCACGCACAACAAATTTTTGTAGATACTTCTTTTAAATCTCTATGCATTCATTGAATTTTTGTTAGTTGAAATTCAGCTGGCGACGCAGTAACGTGTATCGTGGTGGCGCTTGCTGGCGGTTAAATTTGAATTTTACATAGTTCAAAAGATTGATTATTTAAATTTTAAGTTTTATGTTCGGTGTCGTCTGCAACAATTTTTTAAAGTGCAGTGTAGAAAGTGAAGAGTATATCAAAGTAACTAAAGTGCTAACAAACGTTAAAATTGAAAGCGCTTACACATCTTAAACAAAAAATTTTAAAAACCAAATAAAAGTTAAAGAATTTTAAAATTTCGGAAAATCGATGACAAGTATCTTTTCTTTTTAAAAATGTCTGAAAAATTAATAGCTACTCTCTTGGCCGAGAGTGTCTTGCTAACAAAAATCACAAGGATTGTGGCAGGCTATTCGCCCGTTACCATTCTATTGGTTGCTGCCATCGCTTTCTTTTTGATAATCTACAACAGTAGACGCGCGCGCATGGTGCAGCTGATTGAGAAAATTCCTGGGCCTGCTGCAATGCCATTTATTGGTAACTCCATTGAAATGAACGTCGATCACGATGGTAAATAACGTAGCATTTGAATATGTATTTTATGCATAATAAATAAAAATAATTTAGTGAAAAATATAAAACAATAAGAAATTATTGATACTCATATAAGAAAAAGAAACAGAACTTTGAATGATAATTAAAGAAAACAAGAAAGTGAAAGTAAAGAAAGGATACAAAAATAGATATAAAAAATACATAATTTCAATTTAAAAAGAATAAGAACTTATAAGAGAAAATTGTCTCGAGGACATGAAATGAGTGTTTAATGAAACTAATCTGGAACTACTAAAAACTGAAACCACATTAATGTCTATGAAATCGATAATTGTTGTTGTTGTGATTGAGCCCATCTAAGGATTGGTCCAGAAAACGTTCTGCCAGTGTCAGAAAAAAGTAGGCTTAAGACGTATGAGAAGAGCTGGTTGGTATTGTGAAGACTCTGTTCACACACAGTACATACAGTGACTTAAGCAAGTGACCACGTGTTGTTTTTTCACAAATATTCATAATGTTTTTTGAGTTAATTTTTTGTGATTTTTGTATTAAAATATTGTCAAGCTATAATGAAAACCACATAAATCACATTTTCAAACTTAAACAAAATTTAAGAAAATTCAAAAAAATCTGTGTCTTTAGAAGCTTTTTTTGGGTATTCAGTTTTTAACTCATACAATTTTGAAGTACAAGTTTCAAACGGCTAAAACTCCCGTGGATTTTTAAGAATTTTTTTTTTTGTGACGGATTTTTCCATTTTTTCCATATAAGCACGAATTTCTTATGAAATAAAATGCGAAAGACCGTTCGCAATAGAATTAAAAAAATGAACTCGCCAGTTTTTGTAAATTGCACTTGTTAGATAAAAAAAACCGCAAAAGCAATCTCCTAAAAAAAATTCTCAAAAATCAACGTGATTTTTTAGACGGTTGAAAGTTGCACTTCCTTCATCAGACTAAAATTGTATGTGCTATAAAACTGTATAGCCATAAATGTTCTAAAGAATCAAATTAAAAAGTTTAAACTTTGATGAAAATTTGTTGAATTTTCTTTAATCTTGTATAAAGTTTAAAATTGCGAATTATATGGTTTTGCTTTAAGCTTGGACTGTATTTTTACAGAAAAATAACAAAACAATTTTAACTCGAAAAACATTACGAATATTAAAAAAAAATCAACACGTGGTCACTTCTTTGAGGCACTGTGTGTATATACATATGTACGCAGAGAAATGGCTAAGCAGAACAGTATAAACCTCATTTGGGTTCCCAATTAGAGGAATATAGAGGGTGACTGTATGGCAGCACACCGTCTGCGTGGGGGTACGACCAAGCAGATTTTTCTGGGCAAAGAACCCATTGGCATGCCCTTCGCCACTTGCAAGCTGCTTTAAGAGAATTTATCTATATTCGCGCGAGCGAAAGACGGATGCAGACCTGTCGAATTTCTAAGCAAACTTGGTTCCGCAGCTTATATTATCTAAAGAGGAAGGATATATCTCACACAACTGGTGCTCTAACAAGTCACTGCCTTCCGGTATTATCGAGGAACTGACTACGCTTTCTGGGTTGGGAGTTTCAAACCCTAGGTGCCTGACGAGTTTCGTCAATGATTCAAAAAAGAAAAGCTAGGCATAATTATGCTAGTGTTACGCTATTATTATTAGCCTGCTTTGACACTCATGTGAGGGTTTTCGTTGTGAATTCGTGGGGATTCCTTCGAAGGTACCGAAAAGGCGGTTCTGCCTTCAGCGAATTCTACAAAAAGAAGTCGCTTGGAAAGCCATTTCCTTCTTAAGCACGATCATATGAAAATCTTTTGTTACATTAGGATGCCTCATAAAAAAAATTGCGGTCTTTCGACCTGAATTGTAAATATTATTATGATTTACGACTTCCGCCAAATATTAAGATTTAAATACAATAGACTCTTCCATCATCTGGAGTGGCTCTTTGGAAAAAAAAATTAAAAACTAACTTTATTTATACATTTGTTTGAGGTATTTTCAAATCGGCACAGCTCACATAATTCGTCCACATGTTGTTAACAAAGCTTCTGCGCTACCGACGATAGA
>NW_016177080.1:0-8764 GCF_001687245.7 Rhagoletis zephyria | reverse complement strand
CCATCGACGCACAGTATCGAAATTGAACTTTTTTCGTGACAAATTCTAATATCTCGAGAACGAGAATAGCTAGCGAAAAGGAATTAATATCGTTTTAAGGCTTTTGACACAGAGAATTCAGGAAAAGTAGTTTTGTTGGACAAAAAAAAATTCCTTGACCTTTCAAACGACCTACAATGTTATGGGGGTTTAAATTTTTTCCTTCTTTGACCTAAAAATAGAATGCAGTGAACTTTTAAAAAAGATTTAAGCAAATTTTTGTGAACGGGAAGATAAGTAAAATTCTTTGCTTGAACGAGTCATGTTTGCATGGTGTATGGCGAAATGGGAAAAGTATGTTTGTAGAATGTTTGACAAGCCACTTGTGTGGTGTATTTCGCTCTTTATAAAACTTCCGTAAGCTTTTTGTTCAAGAATTTGCAGAGCGATTAAACAACTCTCTTGATTAAAAAATTGCTGCATTTGTTATCTGCAAATATATCGAGAGAAAATTCCTCAAAAATTCCTCAAAATAAAAATCCTCAAAAAATACTCGAGTGCACCCGAAATTCCTCACGTTTTGAGGAATTACTCACAAAGTGACAACACTGGTTGTACTACGATTTTTTTTTTGGAAATGAAAAAACAAAAATGTCGAGACTGCTAAAGTTATAGCTGTTATTTCGGAGATTAACACATCTCCTCAGCAGACTTATTTTGCTAGACCTCAGCAGAAATCATCGCTGTGCATAATCAAAAGCGCTAACCACTGAGCAATGCACACTAGCGTGAGCCGAAACGCCCCTTCCTTAGAATTTTCTTTGGCAATAGCAAAAACATGGTTCGTTATGTTCTAAAAACAATCTGTGTGAAAGATAACAATTTTTGGTCACTAACTTAGGCTCAGGCCCAAGTCCATCAAATTTCAATGTGCTCAAAAAATAAAAATGAATAAATGCATTAATTAATACATTTGTTTACATAATTTGGTATATGGACCTTTTTTGTAGAGAGTCGAAGTAAGCTAAGAAAAAATTTGTTTTGCACTTGAACTTTGATGGACTTAGAGTAGCTTGATTTTAGGAACTCTATCTGACAAATGGATGCCACAAATATGACATGTACACAACCCAGTTGTGGTTACCTTTATTACCTAATCACTCCCGTGTACTAAGTTTTCCCAGTAAATTTTCGAGATAAGAGGCTAGCTATAATATCGAATATCAGCTGGCTTATATGAGGCCATGAGAGCCAGAGGAGCGTATCTAAATTTTTTTTTTATAATATGAGACAGAATGAACTATAAAAAATAAATGCGGTGTTTTACTAAAAAGTTCATTGGCCCTACGTGTTGCTACATATTTTAGTAAAAGAATACTAAATAGGCCTACCGCGGGCTATTACCGTTTTGATTCTAGTTATATATTTTAATATGCACCTCAACTTTTTTTGAAATGTCAGTTAGGCTACCCTGGGACTCATGGCCTCATATCAGCTATAAATACTATGTAGTTTCATTTGCCTTTTTTCACACTTACATATATTTACATCTATATGGTATTTACAGCATTTCTTATTTAGAGCTTTTAAGCAGGGATATTTCCATATTTAATACCTTTTTGTTGCTGTTGTTGCAATTGCTCATTCAACCAAATTAAAAGAAAATTATCAAAATGAATTATTATGAACACCAATGGAGCATTTGTGTTGATCTGAAAAAGGCAGGGAATTATTTTCTTATATAATGAGAAAATTTCCTGGTCTTAGCACAAATAAGATGAAAGCGACAATTTTCGATGGCCCACAAAAAAGAATATTAATAAAGGTTGCTGATTTCTTAAATACAAAAAACGATTTGGAACGTCCTGTGTGGACTTCTTTTGTTGAATTTATAAAAAAATTTATGGTAAATTTCAATAAGTCAAGTAACTACACTAAATAATGGATTTCGTGCTTATATGCACAATTCCATCATTATTGCACCAATCGGGGTGTTTTTCAGCCAATTCTCAAATCTTCTTGACGCCCAAATGCTTATGTAAAATATTATGTCCGAAAGTGATTAGCTATGACTTTAGATTAAAAAGCTAATAAAAAAAATATCGCTTTAAAGAGAAAGCGGCTAAGTGGATTTATCATAATACTAATTACTTATATGTACATATATATGTATGTCATACATAGCACGTAAATAAAATTGTGTAAATTTCCCAAAAAATTTTAACTTTCCTGCTTATCTTTGTATTATCCTTTTGAAGGCTTGAAAAAGCCTTTCAACTTTTTCGGTTTACATGAGATTAGTTTTAGTACTAGCGTAATTTCTGAAGCTCTTGTGATCAACTAAAAGTTTATCAACAATTTGCATATGCAAATATCTTCAGAAGCTTATCCCAAAGCATTTTTTGCATCTAGCTAGAGGCTCCTTAACTCAAATCGATTCAATTTATAACTTCTTCAGGTGTGTAGATTGCATGGATTTTTATGACTTGTTAAACAACTCTCAACAATTTAAAGTATTAATATTGTGCTACGCCATTCCAACAATACTTAAGTACATATGTAGAATACAATGCTTTCAAACACACAAAGCAAAACTGATTTTTGCCCCCAAACTTTCAATAGAAACACCTTTGGTCGACCATTGAATACTTCAGGCAATTTGAATGGAAACACACTTTCTTTTGTATATGTATATGTATGTGTGTATGCACGTGTAGATGACCGTTAAAAACACTCCATTTCAAGTTTATTTTCCTTGCATTACTCAATCACTTCCATGCGGCGCTTCTATTCGTATTGTGCTTTGACGCGACCGAGTCCACTTTAAGTGCAAATAAATTTCTTTGGGTACTAGTTAATGGAAAATTCAAAAGTTTTTTCTTTTCCTATTAACTTTGAACAGTTAAAAAGTGCCAAAAAGGCCTGCAGTTACAAGGAAGTGAATTTGCGGACACAAGCGTCTAGTATAGATACGGTGACCATCAGTCCTGTATTATACGAGAGAGTCCTCTTTTTTGACCCATTGTCCTGGTAATTTATATATTTAACGCGGGACGCCAAATGTTCTGTATTTATTTTAATGTCCTGTATTTGGCCCGTATTCGTGTTTTACCAAAATTTCAATGTAGTGTGGAAGGCCTCTTAACTCTTAGGAAGGCCTTTCGGAAGGGCGTTTAGCTCTTGAAATTATCTACTGGGATACTTTGTATGAAAAAATGCGTAGCACCGTCAACAAAGAAAAAACTGACAAAAAATTAACAGACAGTCCTCTACCGACCTTAAAGTTGCACTTTGTTATACTAAATTCAACGAACAAATTAAACAAATTTTGCGGGGTAAAAATGTTGAGAAAAATATCCCACAAATTGTTGATGTTACTATAAGGATGCTGTTTCAGGTATAATACTACTAGGATCATTGAAGAAGGCTTTAAAATCTGTAGGTTTTTTTTGTAAAAAATTTGCAAAATTATTTTTTGTTCCGTATTCGGCTCCCTGAAATATGGTCACCGTATAGAGTAAAAGAAAAGTGCTTGTATGCTTTCAAAGCAGTGCCCTTGAGTACCTCTAAAATAGCAATACAAATTCCTGCCGAAGAGAAGTTTGGCGGCCAAAGCAACTTAGTTGTATTGAAGAAATAAGTAAATAGAAAATATTTGATACGATAGTGCACACACAGGCACAATGCAACTACAAGTATAAAAGAAAGTGAAGGCATGTGCCGAAGTCCTGTTTTGTTCCAACATCTTTTATATTTAAGTTTGCTATCAATGTGGCTTAGGACGAACTTTTCAAATTGGTCGCTGAATAAACATGCGCAGTAGAACAATAAATCTGTGTCAGGCTCGACAATATCAGAACACACGCTCTGCTGCAATTGGGATGCTCCTAATTCTGTTAAAGAAATAGATAACATCAATCGCCGGTGTCTTCACCAGTACTCTTTCACCTGTCTGTCGGACCTAATCTCGACGAAAATCTGCGAAGCACAACACCTCATTAAACTAACTAACTGGTTCGACTCGCAGCACTGCCTAAATTGGCTAGTCCATAAGTCGTTGTCGTCAAACTCAAGGAAACGTGCTGTTTCGGCAGGGTGTAATTGGGTGGATGAAGAATTATCTGAACATTTGAAATTTTCGAACTGAAATCCTTGAAATTCTATAACTGAAAATTTTCTGATCATCGAAAGGTCAACGGTTTCCGATCACCGCGGCCTTCAAACTGAGAATCTCTTGAGGAGATTTTATCAGCTCTACATATTTTTTAGACTAACACAAATTTTTTACACCTTTGCGGTTCTACTGGACTAATTTCGAACGAAAAAACAGTGTTGGGAAGACACTTTTCTGCAGATGACGGGAATTTTTATGGTTTTAAAATTTGTTTAAAATTAGTAGTAGTGGAATTTCATTTGAGTTGAACTTGGTTCACATGTAAACAAATGCGAATAAATACAAAACCAAATACAAAGTGCAAACCAAAGACCGGACTCCGAACTCATTACGATGTTTAATACCAACACAATTACGAAGATAGATACTAGTGCGAGTAGTAAGTCCAGTATGGCATCGAAAACGAATACGAATACGAACACGAAAACAAATGCTAAGACGAGTAGGAATGCGACTATGAATACGAATGCGTGTAGGATGACGAAAGCGAAGAGCATACGAAGACCAATATAAATATGAAGACCAGGTTCTGTATGAATAAGTATACCAACCGATGAGGAATGCGAAGACGAAATCGAAGGTGAATTTGAATACGACGACGAAGAGGAGTTCGGAGACGAAGCAGAATGCGAATACGAACAAAAAACACGAATACGAAGAGTTACGCGAAGAAGAGGACGAATATGAAGATGATTTCGAAGACGAATACCAACACAGCATTTAAAAGAATACAGAGATGAAGACGAAGATGTCAACGAAAATAAAGATAAATAAGTTTTGGTAAAATTATTTGGGAAATCACTCTCACTGTACCTCCGTCGAGTGTTTTTCGCAACAGTTAAAGAATATGCAGCAATACCTCTCTCACATAGACTGCTTTGTCAGCACTCTACCAAGATAAAGTTTTTTAACCAACAAAAATTACTACCCTCAAATTAATGGCACTACTTTAGAAATACTGTAGCCAATCTTTAGCTTCAGTCATTTTGAAATCTCACTCCACTATCATTTTATATCTTAGCATGTACATATATCTAGTTGTATGTATTTATTTGCTGATCCAATTCATGTTCTACGTTTAACCAGCTGTGCGCTGATTATTGTTGTTATTTATTGTGCACTATCTCGCGAAAGTGAGAAAAGTGTTAGCCGAAGTGATTGTGAAGCTGACGCCACAAGGCACCGCCAACATTCCGGCACGGTGAATGCAATGTTTCCGCAATTTATTTATTTTGCTAGCAAATTACTTCAACTCAATCAAGTTGTCTATTACAGCAACATAGCACAAATTCAGCACAAATAAAAGCGTAACGTTGTAGACTTAACAGAAACAACAACAACGACAGCACCTTAAATAATAACAACCAACAATTGCTGCAAAGAATACAGTTATCAACCAAAAAAAAAAAATGGGAATGAAATTGTAAATGGCGACCAGTGAAAAAACGCAGAAAAATCAACAATCAATAGGCGCATAGCATAGCAGCACACACTTGCACGCTTACAAACAAAACACAACAACACATTTCTTTTTCTGCGATATGCCCCTACAAATATTTAAGTATTTTTACTTGTAAAGCGCCACTTGAACACGCCGCCTTTGGCAATCAGTTTTCCCACATCAAAGTGGTTGTCAATTGCATTTCCCCAAATCAAAGCTGAAAACCCTTAGCGAGTTGGCTAGTCCCCTTGTGTTCCGAAAGTGTTGTAGCATAAATTGTACATATGTATGTAAGTACCCCGCAAACATTCGGACTCATTTTAGAGACAGAAAAGTCTCAGAATTCTGAGTTGTAACCCTAATTGAACTTTGTTACTTTTGTTCAACTCAGAATTTATGACACCAAAAGGGCCCGTAATTGGTAAGTCCGATTGACTGGTCTCAGAATCATGTCTGTGGACATATCTATACATATTTAATGCTTTCCACAACATACATAAGTTTCTTACAATGAAGGAAAAATGTTGGTTAAAACTGGACACTTCTTATTATATAATATAATGTTTTGGATTTTAAAGTTATCTGAATAGCCATTGTCTCAGAGAAGACTTGTATAAGGTTGCCACCTATTCGAAATTATTTACAAATTTAATAAAACATCATAATATGGATATCGAATGGAAGGTATTTTAAAGATCCCTAATTCAAAAATATTTTTAATAAGGTTAAAAGGAAAAAAGTTAAAATATTACTATTCATGGGTACTAAGAGAAGGTGATTAAACAATGCTTACAACCCATATACAAAATGTTATCCCTTAGAATAATAGTGTAAATTTGCCGCTTACATCCGATTCTACATATTTATCTAAAACTTGGCACTATGGATACCAAATGAAGGGTATTGTTGAGAATTTTTGTTCGAAAATATTTCAGGGTTACCACGCTTCTATGTAATAAAATTTTTTATTTTGTTAATTTCGTTCAGAATTTTTTGTATGTATACATAGTACATATACGCTCAAGATGTAAGTTGTTTTGTCAAATGTTCACAGATATGTACTATGTTGGAAGAAAGACTCATTTTAGACTCATAAATTCTGAGCACTCAGAATATTGTTTAAAGGGTATATGCTAGCAGTATTAATACGTACATGAGTATTTGCGCTCGTTATCAATACTCTTATAATATATGTATATTAATTAAGGCCATGCCAATACAAATATTTCCAATTTCATTCCCCAACGCGGACGCGTCTCATTTTAATTCCTTCCGAAGATAGCTTACTTTTTGCAATTCCCTACTGCCAATTCTCATTGCAATTAATTACGCAGCATCAGTAACAAAACCGCAACAATAAAAACAACGTAAACTTGAAGAAAATGCGTCGTCCGTTGGGCGTTCTTGTTTTTTTCTTTTGCTCATCTTTCCATCTGTTAACAAATTGTTCGCAATTGTTCAAAAGCTAGTCGTTGTAGGAGAAATGCGCGCGGAACAGCGGAAATAGAAATGTCTCCAGCTAACGCGCTTCTCTGCTTAATTAGCAAAATTCAAGTTAAATGCATCGCTTAAGTTCTCCCGCGCGACTTATTTTTAATTCCAATCGAAAAGTTTCATCGGTCAAAGTTTTATACGAGTACTTATGTACATACTTCTTTTCCTTTTACGACTCCACTGCTGCTTTGATGTTGAATGGAAGCTACAGTTCGCCACTTGTAATTCGGGGATTCAGAAGACGTGTTAACCGTTGTACAATCTTAAGATTGCTTAACATGTTTTTATGTAAAAGAAAATTTTGATGTAAAATGGTTTTAGAGGATTTCTAGCCACACCGAAATTTGTTTAGTCTGATATAAATTATATAATTAGCCCCGCTAAATCCATATTGACCATTATTTTATATTCAAAAAAAAATTTGACTTAAGATTTTACGACGGGTAACGGGTGTTGTGAATCCCCTATTTTTCTATTTTACATTTGGAATACTGAATCCCTTCAACGCTAAACAACAAAGCTTTCTTCATTAATAGTCTATTTTTAATACTTGTTTCGCCATTTTAAAGATTTGTTTGTGTTACACAACACATTTTCTCGCATTTGTGGAAAGCTAAATCGACACTTGTTCCCACTACATATTGGAGAGGTTCAAAAAGCACTCTTTTTGGAAATTCATTAACGTTATTTAGCTCTTTTATTTTTATATTTGGCACATTTTGGCCCTATTTTATCCTCAATATGGCACCTCATAGCTAAGGATGGTTGGCAGCCCTGCTTACCTTACACTCAGCTCAACTTACCTTGCCACAACTCACTTCACCTCACCTCAAATCAACTCACTACACACAAACTCACCGAACCTCACTTAAATTCACCACACACCATCCTACCACACCTAAATTCCCCAAACACCTCACCTCAATTTGGGAACCATTTCGGGATTTTCGAGACTAAATCAGGTCTTTCAAGTTATTTCGGGTCTTTTCGGGACTATTTCGTAATTCCCTAGACTATTTCGGTGTTTTGGAAACTACTTCTGGATTCCCGGTACTATTTCGTGATTTGCGGACCTATTTCGGAATTCGCGTTGTATTTATCGATTTTGATATCGATACATTTGTGGATACTTATCGATATATTTAGTCCCGAAAACACCGAAAGGGTCCCCATAATCTTAAAAACCTCGAGGCAGCCTCGAAAATCTCGATAAACCCAAAAATTCGAGACACCTCGAAGTAGTCTCGAAATAATTCTGAAAACCCCGAAATAGTACCTAGAATTCCGGAAATCCTTAAATAGTTCCCTCAGAAGTCCTGAAAACTCCGAAGTAGTTTCTAGAATCCCGAAATAGTTCGAAGAATCCAGAAACAGTCACCACAATCCCGCAAATCCTTAAAATCTCGAAGTAATCCCGAGAAAGTAACAAGATGCCGAAATAGCCCTGAAAATACTGAAAAAAACTCGATAATATCTCTCACTACTCGGAGTGATATTCAAAAATTTAGTCTTAAGATATATTTTTAACCAATAGATACTAGTTGCGATCTCCAAAAGGTGTTAATTTGACACTTTAGTCGCACAACGGTAACACTGGTCCGGTAACATCCTTGGATGTGCCTTACAGACCTCTAGCTCATATCTGCCGTTTTACTTGTGAGCTACTAAGGCATGCT
>NW_016177079.1:0-8764 GCF_001687245.7 Rhagoletis zephyria | reverse complement strand
AAGCATACAAACAAATCGAGAACTAGCAAACTTTTGTTCAACCAACCGATGCAATATATATACATACACACATATGTATATAATCTGAAATAAACTAGCACACATACGTACATAATTTGTCATTTACGGTGATATTAATTTTCAGCAAAATTTGTGCGAAAAGTTTTTGCCCGGCTGCTTAGTCGAAAAAACATAAAGTAGAATGAATACAAACTGTTTTGAAATATTTACACAGAAGTTCAGAGAAGGGTTATAGAGGGTGATGTAATTATTTGGCAGCAATTATTTCTGATATGTGAATGTTTTTTTTTTTTTACTTTTGGTGTACCTCGCTCCCGGCTTTGGCAAACTTAATCACGGAGCGATACTCAGTTGAACAACGCGTAAACGTTTTATGAAAATGGTCCCTCTGCAAGTAGTGTATTTCGCGGATTGCGTGATCTTTTCGGTCAACATCAGCCCATTGGTGGAGAAATTTAAAGAAACTGCATCACTATAAAATGTGGCAACACCCGCGCGTGTTTTCGTTCAGGCCGTTTGGTGTTGTTTTTGTACCGGTGGACTCATCGGACCGCAATTGCGCGAAAATGAAGCCGGTAGCGCTATTACAGTATTTAGACTAAAAAAAAGATGAAATAAAAAAAACATTTCAAAAAAGTTTGTTGTATTTTATTTAAAGACGGACATCTGCTGCCTTAATGAAACACCCTGTATATTTATGGCTCAGCTGTCCATGCATACACTAAATAGATACATACAGTTTTTCACAGTGTAAATCATAGCTCTCAAAATTTCTCTAAAGAAACAACAAAGCTTGAAAAAGCTTTCATGGTTGGTACCCGTGTTTAGGATAGTCAGAAAAAGTATATTTTAACAGTACCAATAATTATAACACAACTATTATAATACCTCGCTAATCTCTTACAATATTTTCATACTTCGTCCTACTACATTTACTTCGTCCATCGTTAATGTGTAATTTTAAAATAATCTCAGATTAAACCGAAAACTTTTTGGTGTCCGATCTAGTTTTATCGATCATATTGGAGAAGAAGAGGAGAAATGTCAAATGTAAAAGTAAACAAAAATGAAGGCTAGCAACGAAAAGAGGCTGGTAAAGGTGTTTTTAATAAAATATTAAGTTAAAGCATATTTCAATTGCCTCATATGTACAGCAGATAAAGTGATCACGGTTTCACAGAGAAGAAACTTAAATTTACCTTGAGTTGTGAGAATAACAAGCACAACAAATTTGACGGCTAATAATCTGAGATTTGCCTGTGTAAAGCAGGTGATTAGCAAACGTGCTTTGATTGAGATTATCTTTATGTATATGTAAACGTACTTTAAGAGATCTTCATTGTCATAGAACTAGAAACCAATTAGAACTAATTTTATTCTAAAATAATTTCAATCAAATCTATTTTTGAATATTTTATGAAAATTGTATGAGGGAAATGCACCAGGTATCAGAGGCGAATAAAAACGGTTGGACAGAGTTGAAATGCCGGAAGGTATTGAAAATTTATACAAATGAAACAAATTTAGAGATTTCCATTTATTTATTTCTATTTTTTAATAAAAGTTGGCAGTAAACAGAATCCCTATAAAATTTGCTGAGCTTTATTCATATAGAATTGAATTTTGCCTGTGTTAAGTATATTCACATACCCTTTGTCCACTTTTGTGGCGCGATTTTTTACACTTTCATAGCAGATTGTTGATTTTTATGCCAAATACATAGCAAATACATAATGCATACGTGTATGAAGGAGTATCAGCTAGCCAACAAAACACACGTTATGCCCTATGGGAGTAAAATAATTTATACATTAGGATGGTCCCAAAAATATTAACATCTAAATTTTGGGATACTCCTCCATAATGTTCTAAGTACAAAATAATGTTCTACATGCAAAATAAATACGTCCAACAAGTTTTCAAAATGTAAAAAAAAAATTGATTTTTTTTGTTTTATATCGCTTATACTGACTTTAGGTTTGAAAAATTTTACATATTATTAAAACTTATTCATATAAATTCATAATCTCGCTCAGTTATAGCTGGTAAAAGTCGGGTTTTTGTAAAATTTTTTCCACTTAAAAAAAATTTATTTTTTCAATACCTGGTAGGGCCCCTAACATTTTTTTAATAAAAAAAAATCGTGGTTGTCTTCATTTGTCTTTTGTTAATGTTGCCTAACTTTCGCGCGATCAGTCGACCAGAATCTTTCGAGGAGCAAAAAAATTCCGATTTTTGGGGGGCAATAGCGTTTTTAAAGGCCCGTGTTTTCAAATAACTTATAAAATCTACGCTTTAAATACATTTTTAAGAACAATATTTGTGTTTGAAGGGCAGATAATTTTTGAAAGCTACTTGAGAAAAGGACCCTAAGTGGAACGTTGCTCGAACACTTAAAACACTCAAAGTTGCAGATGTCATTTGACCATGCCAGTTTCAATAATTTTACACGTGCATAAGAACCACCTTAATATGCATACAATCATAAATACCAACACATACATAGAGTATATTTAAACTAGCACCATAAAGAGAATGCAATGCGGTTAGCGTATGCTACAAAAGCGGATGAAAGGCTTTCACACATACATACATACGAGTAGAATCCATTGAGTGAGCTAACGTATTATTGAATACATATGAAAACCGGATGATGAGGCATGCCACAAAGTACTGTTTGCAACAACGTGCCATTGAAAAACCACTAGTTAACAACTAATTAGAATGAGTAGTGGCAGCTTTATGAGCTTTTGCGGCTACCGAGTGCTTGCTTCAACAAATGGATTGGAAACACATATAAAGCAGATTCAAAAACAAAAGCAAAGCGAATACGAATACGATTGCAGCCTTAGCCAATTTTTGTATGTTTGAAGTATGTATGTTTTATTAATAATTTTGATATTTTACACCTTTTGGTACGCGCTACGCTTTTCAATTTAGCTACTCACAAGCACACGCACACGCTCACACACACCCACACACTCACGCACACTTGTCAATGCGCTTAACCCTTAAGTACATTTTAACAAACGCCACCAAGTCAAATAAGTGTCAAAACTTTCTTGTTTAACTGTCAAAATGTTTCGTTGTGTCTGGAAAAGTCAGCGCATAGCAAAAGAGAAAATACTTTTGTAGACATTTTTTTGTGTAGCATTGAAAAGTTGAATGAAGAACGAAACCCTCTGCTGCAAGTTAATGGGAACGATTTCTTTATGCTGCTAAACTTGCCAAAAAAAATAAAAATTTTCATGTACATATTTCGATTGAGGAAATGCTTCATGCATAACCAGAACTGACTGGGTCGAAAACTTCTAACAATTTTCTTTGGGTAGTCGCCACAAAAAAGGAGCGAGTATACCCGTATATCGTCGCCCTCATGCCAGAAGCATGAATGTGCAAATTTATCAGTTTTGAGTTATTGGGTTGACTTGATTAACCTTTGCATGTTCCATGTTACACGAAAGCCCATAATAACGATTCTGATAAAAATTTCTCCACTATCTTCGAGAAGACTCGTATAAGGTTGCCACCTATTCGAAATTAGTTACACATTAATTAAGACACCATAATATGGGTCTCAAATGGCAGCTATTTTAAAGATTAAAATTAAAAAATATTATTTAATAGGGTTGCCACCTATTTTAAATCGCATATTTATCTAATTTTTTGTTTAGAAAAAAGGTAAAATATTACTATTCGTGAGTACCAAGCGAAGGTTCTTAAACAATGCTTTCCCTATATACAAAATGTTATCTGTTTGGGATAATAGTGTAAGGTTGCCACTTATTTTCGATTCTACGCGATTTATCTAAAACATCGCAATATGGGTATCAAATGAAAAGTATTGTTGAGGGCTTTTGTCAGAAAATATTTTCCATCAGGGTTGCCACGCTTCTATGTAATAAAAATTTTTTATTTTGTCAATTTCCATCAGCATTTTTTTATGTATATACATACAGTACATATACGCTTAAGATATGTACCATTCATTACAGCGTATTTTGGAATAGAGTTGACGCCTAAATTTTGGAGTAAGAAATTTACTTAATAGATATCGAAATCCCAATTTTTTTACCAAATTTTTTTTTTTAGAGCTATCCAAATCTTGAGAACTTCAAACAATATACGCACTCCGGGCAAAGCTCGGTCAACCTGGTACTGTAGAGTTAAGTTGGGTTAAAAAGACTTTCAAACTTGATTTCCCAAAATTTTTCAATTTCATTTTTATACAGTCATGTTTCTGGCATTACTGGTAGAACAGGGAACTGAATACAAACTGCAAACTCATTAGACACCTTTTCGAAAGAGCTAAAAGGTCGTATTATACCCAGCAAAAACGCAGCTAAAAGTATTTTCCTCAACAGATGATTTGGTTACTATAACTAAATAACATAACCAAATGATAACCAAATCATGTGTTGAGAGAAATATATGAATAGCACATTTATTAACAAAAAATGTGAGATTATGAAAGGCTTGTTCCAGTTTCTTTAGTGGAACAACATCGATTGTCTGCTACCTCTCCGACACGTAGGTTTGCTGGGTGAAAAATTATAGCAGATCTTCCTTCATATTTCACAGGAACAAGGCATGGTGGGCAGTAGCGTCCTTTGAATGTAAGAAGAAGAAGGAAGAGTCGATCATAACATCGATTATATCATGGTTTGCGCAATTATGACTAGTTATACTTGGGAATACATTTGAAAGCCAGTTAAAGCCATAGATAAGGGGAAAAGCTCTGAAACGACTCTAAATTTGGTTTATATCACCGAATTCCGCCTACAATACTTGCTTAGAAAAATGGAAAAAACACTCGAGTATCAGGTTGCTGTGCGGGGATCGTAAACATCGAAGGGGCTTTTGATAATACTTCTATCGATCAATCTCGAGGAAAATGTTGTATAGTACCATAAATATCTTTACTGTCGGGTGGATCGACTCCATGCTTCGTTAGTGCGTTATTAGATCGCCTTTGCGCTATTAGGGGATGCCCGCAGGGAGCTTAGGAAGCCTTTGAATGCGGTGACGATCTGGTAATTAATGTTATGGTAAAATTTAGCAGAGCTATCTCAGACGTTATGAATCCAAATATGCGATAAATCTGTTTTGGTAGGATTGCTTCACTTCTATTCCAGATATGTACATTTACTCACAGACATGTCGCGGATGGAGGACCGCACAGGTGCGGGTATTTATGGTTCTAATGCTAGAGTTCTGTAGCAATGGGCAGAGGACGCACACACATTTAGGAAAAGGGCGTAGCAATCGAGATCTGTGCAGGAATAAATTTTGAAATAGATTTAAAAAAAAACGACGGTTTAATAGTTTTCTTTCAGACAGCCTATCTTAAGGAAACACACCTTAAAGCTCGTCAAGGGGTGTTTTTAGGCTTGTCGCCTCTTTAAGAAAAATGAGATCATATACAAACTAGCGAGAAAAAGCTAATCGACTGTTCTTATCTGACTGGAACCTTGTTGCGTACTCAGTTGGTCTTCTTACAGACTTAAAATTACCAGGCCCCAGCCTCTTTTCCTATCCTACAAGCAAGTTAAAAAGCTTCTAAAAGGTCCACTAATACTTCTTCATTTGTATTCTGCGAACTTATTTAATTCTTATCGTAGTCAAGCCCGTCAGCATGGACTCAATTTCTTCGAGATACTTTATCTTAAACTTTAAATTTCCAACAAATAAAAGTCTATTGCATTGTTAACCTCCCTTTTAAGTAGTCCGTTAAGCTGAAAGCAAAAAACCATACGCAAACTGCTGCAAACATACTTTGGAAAGTTTTAATGAAAATGTGCAAAGAAAAGAGAAACTGTGAAGTAAAGGAAAAGAGTAAGTTGCATATTTTTCAAAGTCACAGCTGTACGCTGTCAAGCAACAAAGTATTTGACATATGATTTGACGCCGCCGTCGCCACACCGCCAAAGTGCAGACTGCTTGCTACTACATACATATGCAGCATGAGCCCACCCAAAACAAAAAAAAAATTCAATTTGTACACAATAACCAGAATTTAGAATTTTTGAAATTTTTGAGGGCACAGCTTGTATAAATAATGCACACATTGCAATATCATATGTAAATATGTTGAAAAATGTGGAGTTGGAGGCAGACACACACACGCGTGTAACTGTCTCAAGTGCTGCTAAGTCATTTTCACTCAATAAATCCACTTCAATATTTTAATACCTTCATATCGGTACACGTGTATGCAGGTACATATGTATGCATGTGTGTAAATGCATTCATGTGCCTATATGCCGGTGCATTGTCTGCGTTTTAATTGTTTCCTATGAAATTTAACAATTATATCGGATGCTGGCATCACACTCTCTTGCTGTAAATAACATTTGTTACAGATGCTCCATTGTTTTTCATTAAAAATTTCGATGCACCAGATAATGACACTCGATGATTAGTTCATGCGTCAATGACACTCTGATAAATGGCTTTGTATAAATTTGTATGTATATGTATGTGCACGTACGTACATTTGTAATAAGGTAGACAAGGCATCTTTATAGGTACCACTTTTGAGGGCTTGGCTTAGCATTCCATACATTTTTTAACTCGGTACAAGTTTAGCTCTTATAAGCATCTGTTTTATTTTTCTGAAATGCTTTGCGAGTACATAGATATTTTTAGATTAGTCTTTATACATACGTATATACATACATACATATGTAAACCCATGCAGTTGAATTAGGATCAACTGGGGCAGAAATTGTATAAATCACGGACTCCCAAGAACATAAGTAAGTTTCTCATGCTCATCCCTTTTTAGTTTAGATATATAAATAAGCTGTTTTTTGATCGAAAAAAATGGACTTTTCTTAATTTCAAAATCGGGAACCGGGTTTAAATTTTTCGAATAACTCGAAAACCGGGTTTGGTAAAATGGCTAATAATCGAATACCCTAGCATTTATCCAGTATTAAGCGTTGATTATAAAAATGATAGAAACAACGAACACGATATGGAAAACTTTGAAGGCATATTAAACTACATCGAAATCGAAATCGATAACATTACCGATTACAATTACAAAAGTATTATATATTAACTGCATGGAACAAAGAAAAGTAGAATTTCGAAAATATTTTTAATACAAACTAGCAAATGCCGGGTGTGCTTCGCAGCGCCTCAAAATCATATTTGCGTTAGGAAATACAAAATAGTTTTAAGAATCCAAAAAGTTTTGTATTAGTGTCCGACTGAGGGCCCGGGCTGGCTTCGGTATTCTGCATATTCGGCTGTTTTATCTTCGGCCCTGGCCGAATTCACAAGGGGTTGTATTTGTCGTGAAGTTCCATTATTTTACGACACTTTTTGAAAGTTTGTTGTTGTTTTACATCTCTACTAGCGTGGGTCGGAAATCCGCTTTTTAAGAATTTTGATTGGTAATACCAAAAAATATGGTTTATAATGCTCTAAAAACAATATGTGTGAAAGATGATAATTTTTGGTCAATATATTAGACTCGCCCAAGTCCATCATAGATTGCCGCAATGAGCCAATTTTTGTCTTAATTTATGTCCCAATCGTGTGATATCACAATAAATTGGCTCATGCGGCAATCGTGGCCAATATTGTGCTTATTGTGCCAAATCATATATAAACCGGTTGCAACAACAATTATATGAAATGAGGCAATCGTGTGACTGCACAGTATTTGATTAGGACAAATTAATTATTGTGCAGCAGTTCAACACAATAAAATTGTGCCACATTGGTGCAATTGCGGCAATCGTGTGATTCCAGATTTACATTTAATAACAACGTATGATTTTCGTTCTTAAGGCGAGATCTTTAAGTAAACAGGGAACAAAATAATACGACGTGAAGTCTTCTATCGAGCCCCATCTTTGGAAAATGTGGTACCACACATATAGTGATCAAATTTAGTCAGAAAGAGGAAAGTTGCAGAGTTTCAGAGACGAAATTTGCGTTTTTTTTTTTAGAAAAACTAAATTTTAGCCGAATTTCAGCACCATAAAGTTCGATTTGAAAAGTTCACCATTCTGGAATTCGGGCTTCGAATATCGAATTTACCAATCCCTAGAAGAGAAGCGTCAAAAAAAAAGAAGGTTGAAAAAGCAGTTACAAATGAATCCTTCACAATACCAAGAATTTTTAGCGGCTATATATATAAGTATAGCAGATGCGTGTCATAATTTCACTTCAATTAAATACTTTAATAATTATTGACTTCTCCTGAAGTTGCATAAATGCATGTATGTACATGTAAAAGAAATCTCTCACCTGCCAAGTTTTTGCACATCGTACATCTCTTAATAATTGGCGAAATACAATAATTCAGAGAGAAAATAATTCGCACAAAATTAATGACTTTCACCAACAACAAAAAGGAAACTGGAAAAGAATGTCCATTAAAATATACGAAATACTATATAAAAGTTATGCTTTAAATGAATTACTATCCTTGCAAGCAAACATTCTCACTTACATACACACGCACATACGTACATATGTATGTGCATTTGTATGCATGCACATAATTGAAAATTTTCACAGCTTTGTGGAGGTGGCAACAGAGCATTGGCACTTCTATTGTTGTTGCCATCTACAACAACAAGCAGAATAAATAAAATAATTCATACCTTTGTGCAGTGCATATATTTATGTATGTATGTTAGTTTGTGCATGTGGTTGTGTGCTTGTGTGTGTGTTTCTGAGGCAGCAGAGAGCACACATTGTTCGCAATGAATTCGATTTCAAG
>NW_016177078.1:0-8767 GCF_001687245.7 Rhagoletis zephyria | reverse complement strand
TCATGAATTCGTATTCAAAATCAGATTTGCATTCTCCATATCTCTCTATTTGAAATTGGGTCTTAGTCGCCAGTCCGCCAAAACCGAAAAGGAACTATTCGCGAAGAGCTATTATCCTTACTATTACAATCTTAATCTTTTTTTTCACCGATCTGAAATATTTTCGAATTAATTGAGAGTGTAAGCTCGACTCACTCTGAATGCCTGCATGGGAATAGCTGCTCATAGCCTCTAAACCAACCTTCCGTGCACTGGTAGCTGATCTTTTTCTTGAGTTATCCCAAAGCTAATTTATGAATGTCGTTAGCCAAGCATTTTTCATAAATAAATATCCATAAATAAATATGCAGAATAACGACTAAGCAACAGCAGGTAGACAAAACTGAGCACGTAGACATTTTCGCGAACGCCATGGTCATCGGAAAACAACTAATTCCTGCAGATCTATTAGCACATGTATTTTACTATTTTCACATACTACGTACAAAATTTCAGTCAGCACTTTAATTTACCTCAATTTTTATTATACGAGATTTTTCGAACAACCCTCGCTCATCGTATGCAATTAAATTCATCTAAACTCATGTCTACAAGAAGTGTTTTAATTAAAAAGCTGACCTCATTGAAAAATAATTTAGCTTATTTTATTGCGGTCTTTACAAGGGTGTTCACAATGCAGTTACAAGTTGGGTTATATGGACATATGTATGTAGATATGAGGTGTGCATGCATGTAAGTGTGAGAATTTACAAGGATTTCACTAAAACATGTATGTGTGTATGTAGGTACATATGTGTGTACGAGAGTGAAGTGACTAGCCTTTAATTTCATAAGTAAACAAAGCAAAGAGACAAAGGTTAGCAGGATCAAATGGGGTTTCTAAATAAAAATAAGCAGATAAGAAATAGTTCAATGTCACCCATAAATGTAAAAAGTCATATATGTACACTTCAATTTTCCCAAATAAATATAAATGAAGAATAAAAACCGTATACTACAAAGAATCCCTTTTTATAAATTATTTTAAAACTTGCAATAAAAATGTTTCGCATAGTTTACCACAATTGCTATCCAGCAATTTTTTCCACACAATTTATTATGTATCTAAATTTAATTCTGCCATCACCGCCAGCTGCTTTGACCTTTAAGCAAACTTGTTGGTTATTTAGTAACAATAGTTATATTTACCTGTAGCGGTTGTATAATGTCCTTTGCCGTTCTTAAAGTATTAGCATTTCAATTTACATGCAGCAGTTGGAGAGAGATAAAAATTGTGCGAGCACGTTTTTATTGAAAAAAGAAAATAGAGTAAAAAAAATGAATAACATCAAAACTTGTTTAGCCTAAGTTTTTTACTGTACACTAGGGTGGTCCAAAAACAGTAATCTCAGAATTTTAATGCTCTCCCCCCCCCCCCTAGGATTGTGCTATATCGAAAAAAAGTATACCCCTATTTTTTATTTTGAAATCAAAAAATATGTAGAGGTCGCTCAAAGGGCTCAAAATTTTCCATGTATTTTTATATGAAAGAAAAACAACATTTTGTAAAAATGGTACAGATTTCTTGCAAGTCAATATTTTTCGATCGGAAAACTCTAGTTCTCTTCAGGAGACTTTCAATTATAATACCCAATTATTTATTTAATCTATTTTTAATACTAACGATTTTTTATTTTTCCCTCCCATTGCATTTTTCGGGGTTTTTGTGGGTTTTTGGCGGAGCTATAAATTATAGTTGCGATAAAAAAAATGGTTAAATAAACAATTGGGAATTATTATTGAGAATCTTCTGCGGATGAAAAGAGTTTTCCGATAGAAAAATATTGGTTTTTTAGAATTCTATAACATTTCTACGAAAAGCTGTTTTTTTCATATAAAATACCTGGAAAACTTTGGGCGCATTGAGCGACCTCTAAATATTTTTTTATTTCAAAATAAAAAAATAGGTGTATATTTTGTCGATATAGAACAATCCTAGGGGGTGAGAGCATAAAAATTCCGACTTAACTTTTTCACATACATTTTTGGACCACCCTAATGTACACACTGGCCCTTTTCACCAGCATTGGGCAACGTAACTCTGTCTTTCAAGCCGAGGTTCACGCCATTCAACTTTGTCTGAGTCAGTAAGTAGAAGGTAGGGCAATCAAAAAACACAATTGAAGCGCACAACGTCACCTCACAGCTGGTGTAGGACTGTTTTCAACTTTTAATACTGATCGCCTCCAGGAACCGGCTATACCTCATATGGGTACCGGGATACAGCGGAGTCATGGGCAAGGGAGCTGCATTAGGCGAAACTACTATATCTGAATGAAGAACGCAGCACAACATTACTGGACAAATACTGAAGGTAACAGACAGGCCAAGGCCTTCATTCCGGATATATCAACAAGGTGAAACGAAGAACTCCTGCACCTCAGTAGGCATGTAGTACGAATTGTTACAAGCTTTCTTACTGGCCACTGTAGGGCAAACACAGGAGTTGTTACCTCTGACTGTGTAACGAAGGACAGGAAACAGCAGAGCACATTATGGGGCAGTGCGAAGCCTTTACTAGGACCAGACTTCTCTTCTTAGGATCATCGTATCTAGAAGAGCACGACCTAAATGGCATTCAGCCAAATAACCTCGAGAGGTTTCTTAGCAGTACGCGGATCAAATATGACCTGTAGTTGAATAGAGGTTGGTTACAATAGATCGTTTCGGTTGCGCTAACCAGGTGACCTGCTCCCTCCTCTAGATCTAATCTAATCTATGAACTATGTACGAAATTAGCATTTAGAAAACCGGTTCAACCCCCGGGGGAAGGAAAAGAGGATAATTGTGATGTGGCCTCTGCCTGGGGTCATGGCTGTAAATATAGACAGCCTGACGTCAGGGGTAACCGACTGCTCTAAAATGCGAATAATAGGACTCGAAGCATCACTGGATTTATTTTCGATATAACCAAAATCAAATAAAATCACCACACTCCAATAACAACTAATCAATTGGCAATTTGGAATCATAAAGCTTGAATTACTATGCTAAAACCAACTAACTTGTTTGATACATTGGTTGGGTATATTTTTGAGGCTTAAATCTGGCAACGCTGTGAGCTCATATGATGCTAGTATAGTCCGGTACTCTCTGCATCTCGGCATCTCTGCAATTTATTTATTTATCGTATGTATTTTAACTAGCCATTATACCGTTGATAAGCGCATGTGTAGATTAGGTTTGTCAGTTGTCCGCTCCCCTGTTTCCTACTACTGGGTTGTAGAAAATAAACAGGATCATCGAATTCAGGGTAAGTTTTCACGCAGACCTAATGAAACTCTTTAAAAACAATATTTTAGCTACCAAAAAAAGGAATCAAGGATTCAGTTAGTAGTGGATCCTAGCACGTCCCTAATTATAAAATTATTTAAGTTTAACTTTAACAGCTGCAGAAACTCAGTGACAGCCCGAATGCGCTTTTATCCTTGCTCATATACATAAAATGGTGTATATACCGTCCTGCTCTTTGTAAAGCTTCTTAATATTTCTATACGTTTTGTACAGTCGTGCACAGGATAAAAGCTTCCTATGCCCACTACTGGAGTAAAATGTATAAAAAGCTTTAAGATATAGCAAGCTTAAGGCCTAAAATCAATTTCCTACCCATTCTGTTTGTCCATATACCATATGTATGTACTTGCAGATACATACATACATATGTGGAGTTGAGCAAGCTTCAGTAGCCAAATTTGAATTCCACATAGAAGCTAATGTGAACGCAGCTTTTGATGCAGTGTCTTAAGCTTTGAAAGTGCTTTTAGGTGCCTGCTATCGCTGAGGTACAAACTGCAGGATTAGCCTAATAACACTGCGAGAATTATTATTAGAAAAGGTGACGACGAGCACTTTTATTCAATAACCTAAAATTATATGTACCAGATATCATGACTCTATCCTGCTAGAAGTCATAAAGAGAGTTTGGCCAAGATATCAAATAAATATACTAAAAGACAAATTCAATTCCGCTGCCAAACCAACTTTCAAAAGTTATTGTGGTGCCCTGTTGAAATGCTGTTAACGCAGTGCTTCTTTGCCTTGATAAAGAAAAGAAACAACCATGTATGACCATTCAGCCATGGCTCAGCACTTACTCTTGGAAATGAATTTGAACTGCAGGCTGCCCGCTTTTGGCCAAGGGCAGAGCAGGCTTTTAAGGTAGGTACTTCTTTTGCTCTCTTACGGAATTATCCGGTGTAGGAATAAAGCTAGTCCTACGCTTTATAAGGTCCAAGTGAGTTGGTTATTTGCACAAAACTGCCACACCAACCCACCTTATTGCCGCTTGTAAGGAAATGTTAAATAATTAATGTGCAATCGTCCTGACTGAGAGGCATTCTACTTACGCTTTCTTACAGAGTGAAGTATTCGATCTTTATCTTGGACGGCATGTTATCTTAGAAGCTAAAAGTAGAGAAAAGTATAAGAAGGCGTTGTTAGACTTACGTTGTTGGTAACCAGTTGAGCCTCTGCTCTGCGGAATGTAGTTTTCGGCTTTGGGAAACCTGCTCTAACGCCTAACGCAGTTCTAAGCCATTTACTCGTCGACATAGCCAGCAAAGCTATCGCCACCTGCATCTCGATTAAGCTGAGAGGCGCTGTCTATAATATTACTTTTAACCACACATACTCTGAGATTCTAAAATGCATTGGTCACATCCCACTCTTGACCGACCATCGCAGAGCAATGTTGATTCCGAATTATATCCTTGATCACTCAATTTTCTTCGAGGAAATGACCAAACTTTGGATGCAGAGTACAGTAAATTTTTGATTGGATGAATTGGCCAACGTAACTACCATAAAACAAACCGGGGATAAGATGCTTATAAATGTGTGTGCAGCTACTCTGATATCCAGGCGTCAATTAAGAAGCTTGCATCTTTCATGGTACATTCCAAATTGTTGTGGCTGTTGTCACCGAATAAAGGGAGGGTGGAATTCCATTGACCACGGTCTAAAGAGCTCCTCAAACTAAACATGCCGAATCTCCCGATACTAGAGGGAGTCTGAGCTGAGCATCAAATCAAGCCCTTTATTTTTAAACAGCTTAGACTAGGTTAAGTTGAAGCGGCTGCCTTCATCCCAGCGTAGGTGAGAGGCAAACTTATACCCAGTGAGTCCGTTGTGATACCAATTGAGAGCTCGAATTCGAACCCATCCGTTCTCCTAGAAGTAACACCAGTTGCCTAAGTTCAGAATGCTCGAGAATTCGTGAATGCCTTCTTCATTTATGTCGGCTAAACAGACAAAAAGGTGGCGGTGAAATGAGCATCTTCTCGCCCACATAAAGGCGAGGCTGGGCCAGATTTGTCCCACACGTAGGTTCTTCCAACCATCTTTTGTTTGCCTTCTGGACGAAGGTAGATAACGGTATGCCCGCTACATGAGAGGAGTTGACGCCAAACAATGTGGTTCCCTTCCCCGCAAGTTCGTCCGCTGCTCAATTACCTTGAATGTCTCTGTGGCATGGCGCCCACACGATGTGAGTAGTAGACTTTGAAGTTAAATCGTTAAGGAAAAACACATTGGCCTTCACTTCTTTTTCACTTTCGATTATGTTTGGAAACTATTGTGGACTGTCGACGGTTTTTTTCACTAACGCATCAGCGTCTCCTTTCTTCTCAGTTTCTTATATCAAATACAGTTCTTTATTACTAGTCTATTTGTACTAGCGCGTAGCCACCTCGCAAAACAATAGCAAGATTCACTTTTTGAAAGCTTTTGTTTTCGCTTGGCCTGCCGACTCAAATATTTGAGTGGGAAAAACGTTCTTCATTGAATATTCCAAATACAAAACAAAGCCAACGATATTTTCTTTTAACATTTTCTCAAATATGCGCATAATATTATTTATTGTTACATTTGTTGTGATTTATTTTTTTTTGTTTTTTTTTTCATTGTTTAGTTATTGTTGTTTTCTGTTTCATTTACATTTTTTATTATTGGTCATAAGTAATACAATGCTTTTCATGAAATATTGACGCCTATAATTATTGCATAAGTTTCTATACTTCTTTATATATTTTTGAAATTTAATATGTATTTATGTATGTATAATTAACGCAGAACTCAATAACGCACACAAAAAAATATACAATATTTTTTACATAAATATGTATGTATGTATGTATACAAAACTGCAGTATAAGGCAAAGCAAGTAAGTTTAGTAATGCCACCTGAAAAATACACAAAAAATGGAACTATGTTGCGCTTAATAGCATTTTATAAATGATAGAGCATTTTTAGCATTTACACTGCAATTTTTTTTTTTTACTTAAAAGATGATTTATTCTTGAGTTTTTTTTTGCATAAATAAGAAATATGAATTATGGATATATGAAATTTGACATATGGAATATGACATTTTAAATATGAATAATGAAATATGAAATGCGAAATTTGAAGTATGAAGTATGAAGTGTGAAATAGAAATATGTCATATAAAGGATAAAACATGAATTATGATATATGTATGTATGTATCTACTTTGAATGGTTATTATAAAATAGGAAACTAATAGTAGAATTGGAAAAGTAAAATTTTAAGTGGAAAAAAAAATTATTTCGATTATGCAGTTTGACAGAAAAAAAAACTTGGAAAACATATATACGATGGTCAAAAGTGGATAAGTGGTGTTTTATTTTTAATATTTACAATGATTTTCAAGCTAAAATATTTTCGTAATTTTTTTCTGAAAATATGGTTCATCGAAATTGAGGAAAACTAGCGTTGATTTTTTTTTTTATTATTATTTTCGCAAACGGTCTTGTGCATATTCTTCCACAAGAAATTCATGTTTATATGGAAAACAGTGCAAAATGCCGTCTACAAAAAAAAAAGTATTAAAAATCAGTGCGATTTTTGAGCCGCGCAAAACTTGCACAAATTTTATTAAAATTTTATAAGCCAAAAAAAATGTATAAAAATTCTGGTTACAAAGCTCGAAATTAAGATTAAAATTTGTGGAATTTTTCTAAACTCTGTATAAAGTTTGCAAGTGTGATTTACATGGTTTTTGGTAAAGCATTAACCATATTTTTATAAAAAATAATAATAATTATTAAAAATAAAACACCATTCATCCACTTTGTTCGCCAGCGTATGTTTAAAGGAAATTTGAAGGACTGAAAAATTTAGCAGTCATTTCTTCCGTTACTTATGTATGTATATATGAATTTATGTATACCTTAAAACAACAAAACATTTGTATGTGAATAGCCGTAACGAGTTCGTCTTATGAATAATAATTACACTTAAATTTATTATATTTTTTTTAATAATCATAAATAAATTTAAAGCAATTCGTAACCATTTAATATATGTATGTGTAGTTTTATTTATTATTTACAAATGTTCTCTACTTTTAATTTTTTTATGTAGGTATGTATATATATAGGATAGTTTTTCACTTTGAATAGACTTTTGAACGTATTTACAAAAAGAAAATATTTCTTTTAGGTTTATCGTTAGCCAGCAACAATAAGAGAATAGAATATGTGAAATAAAAGCTAAGCAGAGGTCATAATCAAATTTATCTGCCCTTTAAACACAAATTTTACTCTGCTGAAACAATGGGCTGTATGCAAAAAAAAAAACTTCAGAAAACGGCATTTAATAAATCGTTTTGGCTCCTTTTTGCTGAAGATGGCTCAGAATTCCTTTTGCTACGCTGTTTTTTTTATGTCAGTTATGATGTAGGATTACGTTCTTCTTTGATGACCATTCGCCCTTATTATTAATGCATGTTTTTTTTTACTTCGGCGTCGATATAACTTAAGAGCTTTTTTCATATTTTTTATGAGTTAATATTTATCACAGTTTAATATCGATTTCTATTCGTTTTTTTCTATGGATTTGCGTGGTTATGAACTAAAGTATGAAGGGAAATGGGTAAATTTATATGAAAAGAGTATGCTTACAGCCCTATTCCTATTCCCACCAAATGACAAAACTCGACCAAAAAATATGCCACACAAACCTGATTCTTTCAAAAATATTTTAAAATGCAATATTAATATTTTTTTTTTCATTTAGGTTTCATATTCAGAGTACATATGTATGTACTGTAATTTTTGACATCTTCTATGAGTTGGAGCGTTAGTTTGTTGCATAACGCAAACTAATTTTCAAAAGGGCTTTTGCTTTAAAGTACTTTTGAAGTGTTAAATCTTAAGCCATTGAGCAAAGCATCTTATAGCTCATTTCCACCAAAAGCTTAACTGCAGTTAAGAGTTCAGAAAAGTTACAAGGATTTTAAGATATGGGTGATTGGCAAGGTTAATTTCTTACTTTTCGCTGTTTAACTTTCCTTTCCTTGTACTTCATATGACCACTATGAAGTGGTAACGAACTTTTTAACCGTATTGTGGCTGTTGATGAAACCTGGATTGGTCCGTGGGATCCGAAGTCCCAGCAAAAGACGATGCGGTGCTTTAAAAGGGGACGAAGACCAGCAAAGAAATTCCAATCGCAGATTTTCGCTACCACTTATAAAAATTTTTTGAAACTGTCTACAGGAGGGGGTAATTATAAATCTGAAGTCAGATTTCGAAAATTCAAAATGGCCGATCCAAATTTCATACAAAGTCTATAGAGGTTTATGGGAGCTGATTACGAATCTAAGGTCTTGAAAGTCATGAAAAATATACATACGCAATTCGAATGAAATATTTTCCAAAGAGGCATTTACCGTGATTTTCAAAGAAATTCGGTAAATTTTCGCAA
>NW_016177075.1:0-8768 GCF_001687245.7 Rhagoletis zephyria | reverse complement strand
GTTAACAAAAATTATAAAGAGTACAGGACCATACTGGGTACTTCCCTGGGGAACATCAGAGTACGCAATGAAAGAGGCTGATGACACACCATTGACATTAACGATACATTTCCGAGAGGAGAGATAGGATTTAAACCATTTAAAAAAAGGGTGGAATGAAATCCTCAAGCCCTCAATTTGGAAATTAAAATTGTGTGGCTAACCTTGTCAAATGCTTCTGAGAAGTCTGTGTACACAGCATCAACTTGGACAAGGTTTTGGAAAGCAGACATACAGTATTCAGAAAATACTGCAAGGTTTGAGACAGTTGATCTACCTTTCATGAAACCATGCTGATCAACGGAGATTGGGCGATTAACTGAAAAATTTTTTTCTTTCAAAATAAGTTCAAATAATTTTAAGACCGTGGATAATTTAGAAATTGGTCTATGATTGGTAATTTTTTTCTTGTTGTCACTTTTAAATACTGCACCTTATGCACCAAAAAATTTTGTTCTGTTATAGTTCTACCGAATATGATATCCTCGTTGTTATCCTACATTGCACTGAATTTTTTACATAATTTTCTGAAATAATCATATTTTTTTTTACATTTCAAAGTCTTTTTAAAAAAAATTCCTGATGTCAGAGAAAAAAACTATATATTCATTTTTTGTGTGTAAAATTTAAATAAAAAAATAATTTTAAATTTTAATAATACATACATACATAATTCATATAAATAAAGTTCCAAGTAAATTTTTTCTATGTTTCGCCGAAATTTCCACATGCAGACATAATTTTATTTCAACCCTTTTACTTCGTTGCATAAAAAATGTTAAATAAAGTATTAGTTTACATTTATTTATTTATTCAAAATTATTCGAATTTCTGCTCTTCGGCCTAAACTGCCAAATATATATCACCAATGGCAGCTATAGAATATGGTAGTTAAAATTGGTTTGGCGAACTCCTTGATCTCAGTGGTGAACTCCCGCATCTCAGCTCTTCAAATTAGTACTTGAAAAAATGTTACTTAACATTTGCGGCTTCTCATTAAAAATTAACATTCTCTGGTATTACTGCATTGTTTGCCTGTTTTTTAAGTGAAAAGAATAACTTCGTGAATTACGCAAATAATAAAAAATGTTGGTAATTGTTGGATTAAAATATTTCAATTAAAGTATTGAGCAAACTTGTGGAACCAGACGCATAAAGATTTATGACTGTATTAATGTATATACACACATAAATGGATGAACATATGTATGTATGTGTTTATGCACAATATTGTGTTTATTTTTATTGTTAATAGTAATATGTATCACATATTTTTTATTTACTTACTTTAAATATATATATTGCATTTTGTAGAACTAGTTAAGTGCAGTGGCGACAATAAAATCGATTGCTGTCCAAACTGGAATGGGAAAAAAATTATAAATATGCGAATGCATTTATTGCTCGGGGAATTTTTTTTTAATAATTCATTTGCAGTTCATTCGTAATTTTCTATACGCATGATACCATGTGTAATACACATGTGTTAATTATTTACTTTGATTCTTTTTTTTGATTTAGGTAAATATTTACGAATTTTTGTAAGCGAAAAATAATTGAAATTAAAAATGTAAAATTTAAAATTAAAGTTCATTAAATTCTAATTGCAATTATGTAGATATGTACATATCATCTAAAAATTGTTTGCGTAAATATTTATCATTAATACTCACAGGGAAAGTTCTGTGACTCAAAGTATTTATCGTTACCTGAAATGCAAAAAGGCGTAACAACATAACTGAAATTGACTAATATTTTGTATTTTTTTTCATAAAATTATGTGGGAGTTGTAATTCGATGAAATCCCTCATATAAATCAAAAAGTTAATTTTGAATATTTTATTAGTTATGACTTTTTGCATTTCAGCGAAGATGTTTGTTATGTCTTTTTGAATTTCAGGTGACGATATGTAAAAGGTTTCAAAGTAGGAGTTTTGATCTTTAAATTTCTTATTTTTCAACAAAAAAAAAAGCAGCTGGCAGCTTTAATTTTGAATTTTTGCTGCTTTCAGCGTGGACCCAATAAATTTCATTCGAAATTCCATTTATCCATTAGAAATATGTTTACTTGAAAAAAAAAACAATAATAAAAAATTTAAATATCACAAATAATTGCTGTTGAAGATCTGCATCACCGTTGAACCACCCTATATAAAGACTACGCTGAATACTTCATACAGTATTAGGGCATAATATTTGGTAAAGCTGCGTTTTTTAGTTTTTTTACCAGGTAGTCAGGATTTTTTCCAAAGGACAATAAATTATAATGTAATTCCAAAAGTTTACACAAAATATGGAAATGCGGGTGTCAATTAAAAGAAAAATTCAAAACTATATTAATTATTAATTTTGTTTTCAATTATCCTTTTGAAACATGTCAAAAATGTCCTTTAAAAATATATTATCCCTACAGATTTTTAATTTTAAGGGGATATAAAACGAAGCCAATCCCACAAACTGTGTCGAAATAAAACCGAATTAGGGATACTGGGATGAATATCAGAAAAATGTGGTAAAGACCTTTAAGGATTTAAAAAGAAAGTAGTGGTCTTTAGTAGCTGTAACGGTGCCAGATACTTCTATAGAAACGCTAATTGGCGGGATTGCAGAAAACTTAAAACTTTTTATTAAAGAAATAGTAAGTGGTATACCACTTTGTGTGAATTTGCTGTAGACTCTTAAATTAAAATGCTTTGGGTTTTGGAAATCTAGCCACTGGCGTATTTCAAAGGTTTGTTGAAGAGTGCTGGCTGTAGAGATGTATTCTGTCGTGTCCGGTTACAATGAGAACCGGGAATTTGGACCTGTTCCGGTTCTCAAAAAAGTGGTAACGAAAATTTTTCCCTATCAAATGGCTTAACAAAATAATTTAAAAAGCTTTTACAAAAAGTCAAGTATATTCATTTCTTAGTTGATATTTTTGTTAAAAAAATTTTACAAAAATAAAATACACAAAATCAAATGTAAATACGCGTTTCCACGTTAGTATTTCATTTAAAACAAAGTAATTTTTCCATTTAAAAAACATGACTAGTTCGATGCTGTCGCTGCTCTGCTGACGTATTCAAATCACAGCTGACAGCGATTTGAATGCATCAAAGATGATTACGGAAACTAGGGTAACATTGAATTCGAAGAAATTCATAATACGTAAACAAAGCGGATTAGCATCAAAAACAAAAAAGTTGATGTAAGTCGGCCACATCGGGTATATGGTGGATATATTGCCTATAAACGAACAAAATTTTGGTTGAAAAACTTATAACTCTATAACTCGTATCCAAACCGAATTTTGGGTTGATATCTTCATGGTTAGACTTTAACCCAAAACAAACAATTTTTTCCGATTGTGCAATATGCGACTCGATGCCGACTTTCGGGGTTTCAGTTCTTTATGCTTATTTTTTGGTCATTCTGAGATCATTTTCCGGTTCTTCTGCAATGATTTTCCGAGTATTTTGAAATCAAGTTTCGGTTCCGTTTGAAGCGTTTTTCGGTTCTTGGAAGAACCGGTCGCTTCTCTGAAGGACCCGGTTCCCCGGTTCCGGTTTCTCAGTTCTGTGCTGTGTATTGTGGTTGCTGCCTTCTAAACATCGGTCACTAAGTCACGGTGGTTTATTTTACAGAAATTCGCCCTCAGCTTGAAATTTTCCATAAGTCGCTTTATGCTTTTTTTTGCGTGAGGTTTCGTAAATCTAATGCATGGACTGAAACTATTTATCGGATCCAAACTTACACTAAAATTTTTTATTGTTGGTTATTTTCCTAACTGATGTCTCAGGCAATTCACTTGATGATTAGCAGTCTCTTTTGTCGGCGATAAAAGATTCATAGAGCAAGTTGGTATTGAGTTATTTCAAATATCTCTAAACTAGTTTCCCGAATAGGGGTTTTCTGCACATTCGCCTTAAAGAGCTAGTACCTAGTATATAAAGCATTGAATGTGTTACTCTGATGTGAAGAAACTTAAATTTTTCTCTTCGAATTACCAAAGTAAGTCTTTCCATTTATGACCACAAATGCCATTACACTCATACATACACTCATGATTCACAAGTGTAATTGGAGATTTTCATTTCTCTTTTTATATTCTTTTATCAACAACGCTTTCTACAAATATAAGTTTTTTTATTTACCTATCTGTTAAAATTGTATAAATTAATTTTTCACAACTCCTCAGCTTCTCTTTTTTGTATTAGTTAGCACAAGAAAATCTGAAATTAATAAAACTGAATTTTTATACAGAAAGAGCAGACAAAAACTCCAAGCGACTTTCATTATTCTCCATCTACTTGAGCGTGTATTTTTGTGTCATTGACAATTCTGTGGGAGACAGCTGCAGATTAAGGCGGATTTACGCCAACACAACCATTCATGCGCGCACTCATATGCACAAGTTGCTGCTGCTGCTACGGCTGGTGTTGTTGCTACACTTTTGATTCCATACTCTGTGCGAGTGCTTGACGCGCTCAAGCTGATAAGCCAAGGCAGACGATGAAGTTGAAGTTGTTGCTCGTCGGTGGCGATGCATTCATTCTGTTGCTGGCGGTTTTAGTAGTGCGAAAGTTGCAGCAAAAAAAGCGCCAACTAAAATTTTTTTATTTTTATTTTTTTTTTTGTATTTTTATGAAGTTGTATTGCGTATGCTGGTGTCTCTATTTATTTTTACTTGTATATATATGTGAGTATGCGTGTGCGTACCTTATGTGTGTTGCAGCTGATAGCTATGGTGACATGCTTAAACTAAGTTTTGAAAAATTGCACTTAAGTGGATGTTGAAGTGTTGAGAACTTTTGGGGGATAGAAATACTTTTATTCTGTGACAGGCAGCATAGTTTTAAGTTTTAAGTATATTAAAATTAAATCTGGTAACACTTAAATAATGTTGCGTTGTAAGTATTTGATTTTTTCCCATTGCGTAGGGGATGAGAAAAATTTGTTAAACTGAGAGCGGCAAGGAATTTTTATAACCATTCGTATTAGCTGTCAAAGTAGAAAATAAAATTTTAAATTACACAACTTATAGTACCTAATTAATTTCGACAAAGAGACTACCGTATTGCCAGATTTTTGCTGATTATTAAAACTAATCTGCGTATATTAGTCCTTTAATTCCTCTTTTTTAATACAGAAATGGTCTGGCCGAACATCACACCTATGTCTCCTTTAATGAAGTAAAGGATATGTAGATGACTGCGTGTCGCTAAATGTATCGATAATATTTCGACATTTTTTTACAAACAAACTTATCGATATCGATTGCAACCTCAAATTTGGTTAATTTGGTTATCGATAACTTTTCTTTATCATATTTGTCACTATGTTCTAATTTGTAAATAGGTAAGTTGGTCGGTTGGTTGGTGTAGCTTGTCGCCCTAATGACAGGAAATAAGAGAATATTAACCATTTTAAAATGCTGCACTCGCACAAAGCCACAACCATTTGTCGATTTTGATGAATTTTCGCAACTAAAAAAAGTGTTCAGCTAGCTCCTTCAACCTTGCAGCTGCAGCAAAATTTGTTAAAAGGTACGCCGCTCTTTTCGGCAAGCACACCAACAAGCCAGTGTTCTATCTAGACAGCTCGTGGGTATTCCAAATCTGTCTGGTTATCCTATATAATCCCGCACATGTCCACCTCTGGATAGCTTTCGAGTGGTAAATTTCAGTTATTCTGCTTTTTCGTTCTTGGATATCGCGTGAGACATATTTGGGGCGGAGTCGCACTTTACTAGATCATCCGTTGACTCATTCTTGTATTTGTTCCTATGCGATGGAACCCATATTTATTAGAAAATTAAGTAAAATTGTACTTATATGCCATTTTCGATACATTTTAAATTTAGACCCATAAATTTGCAAGGAATTTGTTCCTCCTTGCAGTTATACCCACCAAGTGCAGACTTATCCATTTGGGTTTCTCTCGAGTGTTCTCGAACACATCTCTTCTTTATCAGACATCGCTGGTGTCATATGAGTAGGCAAGAATGATCAGAGATTTATTAAGGTTGATTTATATTCATTTAGTCCCCCTGCTAAACACCAACGGACAAAAGTTAAGCTTACTTCGATACCTGATTGACAGTATTCTGGCTCCTAAGTAAACGAAGCCTTTATAGCTTCAAAGTAATGGCTATCAAATGCCAGGTGTTTCAGAAGCGTGATCAAAAGGGCTCCCAGTGAGTGCTTGCAAGTTGGTGCAGCACGTAGACAGCGGTTGACGAAAGAAAATGATTCTAAAAAATTGTTTGACCCCGAAAAGTTCTCACAGTTTGAACAGATCTCAAGGTATTGGAGAACGTGACCTCAAAATTAGGCATCGTCGTATATTCGTACTTTATAACATATTTGACGTAATGTGAAATGTGTAACAAAATGTACATACAAACTTTTAGGTACATTGGTCTGCTGCTGGAAAATTTGTTTCCCTTTAAATTAAGTACAATTTGATTTTCCTTCCCTGGTTTACCAGCAGTTTATTCAATATCACTAACCACAAAAACAGAGAAAATATTCCTCCCTGGTGATGCCTCTCACTGCATAAACTGACTTATATTTTGAATTCAATTGAGACACTGATATTTTTACATTCAATGTCTATGGTAAGTTACTATGGCTTCCTGGTTGTAGTTGAGCGAGTCTCGTGCGAATCACTTTGAGCAGAGAGATTTCCGTTCCAAATTTTTCTCACTAAAACCATAAATACATACATATATCAAAACACTCGAACACCAATTAACTTAAATCGACTTCGAGTTTCTTTATTTAAATTTTTGACAAAGTTTGGAACTAATCTAATTTTTCAATGAAATTTCTGCTGTTTTAATATAATAAAATTTTGGTAAATTATCCACACGATTTTAACATTTTCAGTTAATTAATTGCCTACATTAATTTATTATCTATGTAGGTTTTCCCTTTCACACAGCGCCACCGCCCACTTTCTCTTTCCACTCCAGCTATTTACTGTTAACGCTTTTGTGGTTACCGTTATTATCGCCGCATAGAGTCTCCTTTGTGTATGGTTGATTTATTTTCCATTATACCACAAGCTATTTCAAAGTGTTGACGCTTGTCGTTCTACACATATGTATGTGTGTATTTCGTATGCACGCTTAGATACTCGGTAAATTGTTTCGCCTTTTGTATGTGCCGTCACGCCTGCGGTCCTCCGTTTTTGGTCATTGTATCAGCAAGCATTACCGCACAAATTGCGCTCGACATCAAATGCGGTTATACGCGAACTTACTTACCTTTCTGCACAAAGGCGTGTGGTGTAGTATGTATGTATGTACATATGTATGTATGTATGTGTGTAGGTGTGCATGTGAATGCGTGTTCGTGTGGAATTAATATAAGAGTGTCTGTTTACATATGTATGTTTAATAAAAGGAGTTAAAAATGCCCCCATAAATACCATTTCATGTGTTTAATTCATGTATTTTAACTACGTTTCACGAAAAGTTTTCATATATAGTGGCATACGCACAATCGTAGTACTACTTAATAAAACGACTGCTTTAACATTTTCTTTATTAAGTATATTGAAGGATGGATTTCATTGCGTATCAGTGATTACGGTTAATTAAAAGGGGAAGTTACGTTGAAAATAATTAATTTATTACATTCGTATGTATACGTTAGTGGGAAGGGCAGCAAAGTTGTCACGAAATATCAAACAGCTCAATAAAGTCACAATTTAGTACAATAATATATATTTTTATTTACAACAAAAACAATAATCTTTGTCATGCACTGTTAGTCACTTTTTTCGAAGAAATAGAAATAATACACTGTGTTTCTGCTTTTTTAAATTATTTTAAAGTTTCAGTTCAATGTAGAATAACCATATAGATTACAAAAGAAAAAGAAAGTTCTTTGGAATTAAAAAATGATGTTTTTGGGTTTTTACGCTAATAAAGTTAGAAGGACAAAATTCTAGGAATAAAAATTTTGCAAATTTGCATGCTGAAATTTTAAAAGGACATTCGTCCTTAGCCATTAAAAATTTTTATATATTTTAATTTTACAGATTTTTTTCTTTTTTATTTGATACCCATATTATTATTCTACATTTCATCGAATATTTTAAATATATTTTGAATTAATAACTTCTTTGAATTTTCAATGTTGTTTAATGAAAAACCCAACAGCAGAGAGGGAAAAATTAAAAACCTAGTTTCACTATTTTTGATCCCCAGTTTCGCCAATATATAAATTTTTTTTAGTGTAAAATTGACTGTCGCATGGTGATAGATAAGTATCTGAAATAATTGCAATTATGTACCCTACATCACATAATAAGACAGTTTCTTAGAAAATGTTTTGTCATTTCAAAACTTTGCTTACGCGTGCATGGAAGGAATTTCAAAGTAATCCGAAATGCAATAAAAACATATTTTTAAGTTTCAATTGAAGGTTATTTGGTCTGACAAGACTAAATTAATCGCTTTCAAACAGATGGCCGGGCATGGTATTGGATCAAAAACCCAAATTAAGCCCATGCGCATCATGTAAGGCAAACTGAGAATCACAGTGGTCGGTCAATATTAGTTTGGGGTTGTATTTCAAAAATTTTGTTAATCCGTTAGTACGCATTATGCGTAAGGAACAGTATCTGTTCATATTTCAACAAAATTTGCAAGATGTGGTCGAAAAATGAGAGTATCTGCTGAAAAATTACGCAAAACATACTGCATTTGTTCGCAAAGACTGGATACAAAAGCAAAA
>NW_016177074.1:0-8768 GCF_001687245.7 Rhagoletis zephyria | reverse complement strand
GTTAAAGAATTTTTTTAATTTTCCACTTTTGTAAGGCGTAGGCAGCGTACCAGAGCATAAGCAATGCGCGTTTTGTTGGTATGCATTTCTTGGTTTCATTTTTTTTTTGTCTTCTGGAAATTTTACTGATTGTTGCACGCATAATTTGTCAACTCTAATCAATATATCATCACATCGAGTGCGTTAGGTTTCTTATCAGTTTTTGTTTTTTCTGTTTGTTTTTTGAGAGGGGCTTGGGTACTTTGTTGGTTTTATTGCTTTTAAACTTTTTTTGGAGCTAATTTTGCGAGTTTGAGACCTGTATGTAAGTGAAACAGTTTTTTCTAAAACATGTATGCATCTGTGGCAGGCTATGCACAGTGTAACATTCCCATACAAACTTCGGTAAAATATATATATGTACGTGCCCCGATTTCGCCGAAACTGAGTATATATTCATCTTCCACATGGGAATGGCAAAATATAAAAAAATAGTAAAGATTAGTTGTAGTATCTAAATTCTCAACAAAATATCAAAATTTTTAATCTGATTTTTCTTTTTAAATTTGAGTATACAGTTTTACAGCCCATTCAATTTTAGTACAATAAATTGAAAATTTTAAGTTGCTAAAAAATCCCCTTAATAATAAAATAAGCGGAATTTTTTAACATCTTAAAATTGAAATTGAATGGGCTATAAAACTGTGTACTCAACTGTTTTGTAAAAAATCTGAGTAAATTTGCTAAATATTCCTTTATTTCTGCAGAGCTTGAAATTTTGATTTACATGGTTCGAAAATAGGAGGAGGTTACCAGCTCGTCTGAATATTTTTTTTATGTATGTGACCCCATAACTTTGGACTACGTTAACTGACTTCTATAATTATTTTTTTTTTTAAGGAAAGGTGGTACCATACTAATTCGGTTTAGATCCGATCATTGGATCATGAAAAAATTAACGGCACTCTTAAATTTTGATATGAGAATTAAAGTTGATTATGTTTTTTGCTTAAAAATTACTTCTTCAATAGACTCAAGTTTCGTAAATTTTTTAAATCCTGAACTTTGCGCATATGTAAGAATACGCACAAAATTTGGAATTATAAGAGAGTATGATAAAAAATCATGAATATTTCTTTCTTAAANTTTTTTTCAACTGTTTCGTAAACCTTATATTCAACACCCTTCATCTACAATTTTACAAAAATGAGGTTCTGAAATAAAAATCGATGACGTTGTTGTTAGCCCTAGAATAGAATTTACTATTAGGTTGCAAATTTAGAATTAAACTAAGTTTTCATAAAAATTGCAGATAGAAGGTGAAAATAACCCCTCGTATGTTGGAAAATTCTTAAATAAAAAAAAAAAAATTTTGTTCTATTTTTGAGAGATTATATGTTATCGATTTTTTCCAAATTCCAATATTTTCTTTTTTACTATTTTTGGTCACTATACTATGGATATGGAAATGCCTGTTTTTCTGACCAAAAACTAATTACGACTAAATAAGTTGAAGATTTAAAAAATCTGAGTTTTTATTGGTTGGCATATGATTTTCTACACTTCTTGTAAAAAAAAAAAATATTTTAACCCTCAGTTATATTCCCCATTTATATAGTGGCAATTTTTGAAAAATATTTAATATCTACCCACTTGTTCCTATATATATTAAAATATTAAGAAAAATGGTTAATGTTTTGAATTGGATTTTTGCGACAAATACGTATACATGGATCGTTCAAACATTTTTATTCTTATTATCAGAAAATTAATAAACGTTGGTCATTGAATACAAGGGTCTTTTTCCATAAGTATCAAATTGATGCACGACGTACTTTGTGTTGCAAAAAATTTCCGATGGATGCGAGTTAAATTGTACAAAAAGTGGGTAGACTTTGACAACTGATTGTTTATTACATAACGTATTTTTACAAAAACAAAGCTACGCCTGCTATGTTTTACATTACTATATAAAATATGGCATACAAAGTTATGTTAACGTATATAAAAAATAAATTTTGGTCACAAAAAACGGGCATTTAGACCATAGTGATTAGAGGGTCGCAGTTCCACTCGGCAGAATGCAGGTTTGATGTCTGGCCCTAGAAACAAAAAAAAAGAGTTGTCTATTGTAGTAAGGCCCGGCGGAATTCAACAGCCAACAGCAAAACTTCGAAGGCATAATTGCCATTAAAACCGTTCTTTGAAAAACCATCGATTATTCCGACTTGGCGTAAAACTGCGCTACTGCTCGCTTAAGGAACCAATGTGATTAAACTAGAGTGTTTAAGGAAAAATTTTCTGCAAAAACAATAGCAAACAAACAAATAATCGTGGCAGGAATTACATACATACATACATATGTATAGTACAATTTTGTTTTGTAAAAACATTTCGTCCAAAGCAAGTTTTTGCTATACTATTGTATGTACAGATCAAATTAATGCGGAAAAAAGTTTTTTATTAATTTAATCAAATTTTGGCGGCTGCTTTGACTATCATTGAAACTACTGTACTACATTTTCATGTAGTGCTTTCGAATAACGAAAAATGAGAACAAACCCAAGCAAAGCTACGAAGCTACAACTTTTAAGAGAAAAAGGTGTGTTTATTCAAGTGAAGTGGAGTGTATGTAAAGAATATGTAAACAGAAATGGGAGTATGTTATTAAATAAACTCTTTGATAGCTTTGATTAAAAAGAAATAATATGGGACTCGAGAAACTCATGAGCCAGGACTAATGCCAAAGCAATCATGGTTCTATTCAAAATATAATTTCGTACAATATTTTTCTCAAAATATGTATATGATTCAAACTCAATTCATCCATACAACGCAATAAGTTTCATCATGCGTACGCAGGTTTAGTGCTTTTTTTTTGTAGTTTTTAGAATTTTCCTGCCCTTCAAACACAAAAGGCAGATAAATTTTAAAACCCTTTTGAGAAAACGGCCCTTAGTATCTCTTTTCGCGGCGCACAGTCTTCTGAGTCGGATGCTAGATATGCCTATTAACACGATTTGAGGTTTTATGTGAGAAACACGACACTAGTTGTAATCAAAGGACATTTGATGTCGGTGTTGTATGAATCATATTTCTACGTAAAAATTCAAACATTTTCAATGACTACGGAGTGTGTAAGTACCGGAGCCCTGGACAGATGATTAATATAATAAGTAATTTGTAAACAACAAATACGACCGACTACAATGCTCAACACCCAAAAAAAAATTGGAATAGCTTTATTTTCTTCATGACGTAATGATCGCAACTAAACCAAATTAGTATAGGGCCACCCTTGAGGTAGGACTTTTCCGATAAAACAGAATAATCGAAAACTGTTCACGTGGTCCAAAGTAAGGAGGTAACATACATAAAAAACAAAAACAAAAGTCCCATGAATTGATAAAAATTGATTAAATAAATTCGATCCGATTATACTGAAATTTTCCAAGCAGCAACGGAATGAAGAAATACAAAAAAATTCCTCGCCTACTGCATTATGGCGCAAAAATGGTAGATGTTTATCCAATTTTAATAAAATTTGGTTTTCATAAATGAATTTTTGTGACTGGTGGTCGTGTCAGTGGGCCGAAAACGTCCTATTTGACAAGCTTTTATTAATGAATGTTCACCTGTGTGCAATCAAATCTTGCAATTAACTTTTAACCAACTTTCCGATGAGCTAGAAACTTCAAACATGGAATTAATCCGCTAGCCCCGTATTTATGGTCCGATTTGGAAAATAACTTAAAAAAAAGTCGTGGAGGTGCGGGGTTCGATTTTTCTTTTTTATTAACCATTAGTAAAAGCTTGTTTAAAATTTTTTTTTACATTACTTGTTTATTTAGATTTAAGTTTTTCTGCCCAAAACTAAGATAAAAACCGAGTTTTTTTAGAACGAAAAACATTTACCATTTTTTTTGTGTAGTGAGCGTTGTTCGCGCCATTCTATGCCATTTTTTTATATTTCTTCATTTCTAAGCAAAAGTACTACACGTATGTAGCATATTTCAGCAAAATCTCAGCACGTTTACTACTTGTTGCTGTAACTTATGCGCGGTTCGTACCACAGTGCGATGTTTAAATCATTTCTGTCGAATGCAATTCACTCTAGTAAAAGCTCAACGCATATGAAAGCGCGAGTTAAGTATAACTTAATTGAAAATTTATAATTTTTGCACAATAAATGCATAACGCTTAGCGAATTTAATTTTATTATCAGCGCGCCATCTTACCAAATTGTGCCAACTTAACGGTTTTATATGAATATGTTCCATATTATATTTATGTGGGTACATCGCCAAAAGTGCTTACTCTTCAAAAGAATTTAGCATTTATTGCAGCTTTAAGCACAACACGGATAGGTATCAAATTTTTTTTTTTTTTAGATAGATAACTTTCTGTTTTCCAACCAGTGTACAGTGTACAGTTCACTAAATTTTGTCCAATTTTACTTTTGGACCATTATTCACTATTATTTTTATTAATTGCACTGATTTAGCTTTTTCGCAATGTTTTTAAGAGATGCAAATTAATAGCTGTGTAGCTGTAGGGTAATTTATTTTTTTAACAAATTGGTAGGAATTTAACTTATTTTGGCCTCACTTTTTAAAGAGATTTTTTTGCGGATTGTTTCATACTTTTATGTACTTATTTTGTCAGCCGATTTCAGTAGTGTATTACATACATACGTAATTATATTTGTTTGCATCTCAAGGCTGTGCAATTTTTTTGTCACTTTGAATTTCACATTTGCACAGAAATTTTCTCATTGCCTCATTTTTTGTTTGTCTTGGGACTTTTACTTTTCAGTATTACCTTTTATTTTCTCTACTAAATTTGTAGCAGCGTATTTAACGTGTATAAAAATATCTTACTTTACGTAGGTATTTCACTAATTGAATGCACTCAGTATGGCTTTGCGCTTTTGCCACTCAGTCGTAAGTTTGTGTCCGTATCCGATGCAATTATGTCCGAATATTTATACGAGTAGCATAAACTCAGCGCAGATAAAATTTTTGGCTATGCGCGCGCAAATATACCTACACATTTACATACATAAACATTGTGCAAAATATTTACAGAACAAACTCGAAAATCCACGCATTTGTGAAGAAGAAGAAAAGTCCGTATTCGCGTTCTTAGCTTTACTTACAACAAATCGAAAAAATTCATAGCTGCGAAAATTCCGTCGTTGACTTTACAAGCAAATTGGATTTTCTGCCGACGCATTTGATCACGACGAAATTAGCTGTAATCACACTAGCTAAGCTTTGTTTTTCCCAGTGCAAAAGTGTTGAGAGTCGCTGCTGTACGCGGGGTTCACTGTACAATGAATGATCAGAAGCTTTTAGACGCTTTCTTAGCTATAGTTAAGCACGCGCTGGCTAAAATCATTGAAAACGCACGCACTCACGCACGAACTCGACGACGCAAAACACCAAAAAATATTTTACGCCACATACACGCCACCAACACGCTAGTTAACACGTCAACGGTCGCAGACCAACTGAATTCAGGAAAAACACGAGACGGCACGAAAGAGATGACAAACAAAACCTGTCGCCGCAGCAAAAGCACAACGTGTGCGCGCATATACACGGCGGCGCGTATGTGTGTGCGTGTGTGTGAAGCAACAATAAAAGTGTAGAGTCGAGTGAGCGAGCGAGTGGCCCAGCGTATTGTTAAATATAGCAACAACGACAATAAGAAATGGTGTGTTAGCTGACTTACAGCTGCAACAACAAACAGAAGAAGTTGGTTGCCTGACTAGCGACAGTGGGTTGGGTTGCATTGGCTGCCTACAGTACATTGTCCATGTGTGTGCGCCTTTTTGTTTTTTCATTTACGCGGCACTGTAATGGTCGCTCGATGTGTGAAAGAGACAACGCCCACGGTTTGGCTATTTACGAGAATAAGTGCGAGTGAGTGCAAATGTTAATTGACAGAGAGTGTCCGCACTGAGCGTGTTGCAGGTAAGTATACGCAGAACTGGTTGCTGCATTCCAATTGTAAGTATTGCTATCGCACTTTTGCTCATATGCTGGCCACGGGGCGTACACGAAAAATTCGTGTTGCCGGTGAGAAACCGGTTGAAGTGGTATATTGGCGCTTAGATGAATTTTCGTAGCTGGCAATGCCGCTTAGAGAGTTGTGAGTGAAATGCGCTCAGTGGCATGTTATTACGAATAAAAGTAAACAGAGTAGTGAGTGAGTGAATGTGCAAATGCAACTGCATTCGGCTTATTACGCAGCACAGTGCGCCGAAATTAGCATTTTAAGCCAAAGAGGTTAGAGTAAGTTAGGATCTTGTTAGCCTGTTTAATGGAAGGTATGCTCAGCAAGTAGTGTACATCCGCTAGTGTGGTGCCGTAGGGAACACCCAAGAAGACACTTGCTGTTTGCAAAGCCTTTTCCGGGGAACGTCAGCAGCCATCCGTGCAACCTTGTGGACTAACGCGTGAATTCATGGTACAACCACTGGATAGGATATTATACAGACAGCCAATAGAGGACATTCACCACCAGTATCTACCAACTCCCGCCCGCCTACCACCCATAGTACATGAAGAGCTTCAGCTGCCAAGAGGTCTGGATACTGCAGCTGCTTATCCAGACTTGGTGCCGTCATACCCAATGGCCTACTAGTAAAGATAAGTACCTACCCCATAAACCAAACTACATACAACCATCTCTTCACTTGTCTAATTGCGTATTTTGCAAAATTTGACAAAATATTTTTTGTTTTCACCTTTATTTCAACATAGTTTGATTAAAAGAAAAATACTGATAAAAATAAATTATTTCACAGAAACAGGGTTGAATTTTTGAAATTCGAATTATATAGAAAAGATCAAAATATGTACGAAACTTTTTTGATTTATCTTTTTTTAATATTCCACGAAGTTGAAAACTGGGATTTATCCGGAGTTTGCTAAAGGGTCAGAACCCATATAACAGGCACTAAAATAGCCTTTGCTGGGCATGAAAGAAGAAGAAATTAGCTGGACTAATAGAACCACCTTGTATGAATTCGCCTTGGTTAGTCCTGTACAGACAAAACAAATTTTCCAAAATCTAAAAATTTGAGTAATTAGGTAAATGCAATTTGACCGCGCTGTTAGCAGTTAATTATTTAGGTACCTACCTACTTACATATGTACCTACAAAGAAATGCAAACAAATACACATACCTAATGCATGAATTCATTTATTTATGTACATATTTTTATACTTTTTATTTTGTTTACATTTATGCGGACTTACCTTATAAGCGTCCTTTATTGTGGTGATCTTATTTTTGTATGCCTTGTTTTGTTTGAGTTTGCTCTCTCAATCCCAGCATTCAAACTGGTCACTCAATTGTTGCTGCACTACCTAATTGTTTGTCTCTTTTCGTCACTTTTGCATAGCCATTGTCTTTACACTTCGGCTGCGTTGCATTCACGCATCCCACCCACTTTTTTGCTGCAGCCACTGTTGCTTACTCGCAGTACTCAAATTCCTTTTACGCTCAACACTCAATCGCCTTTCATTCACTCGTTTGCTGGCTGTGGTTCTCAGGCTGACCAAACATTCGTAATTTTTCTTCGCTACTTTGACTATGACGGGGTTCGCGCCCTTTCGATTCAATCAACACGCATCAATGTGCCCTGCCGCTCAATGCATTGCCGTTACGGTAACTCTCTCATAACACTTGCGTGGTTGATATTTTCTGTGCGTTAAATGTAATAACAAATAACAAACATTTTCAAAGCCAATGCAATTGCAACTTTCGGCGAACACATGCATACACATAGGTATGTACATACACGCACACATATTTACGCTGTCATGGCAGTGACAACAATCGATCGTTCCGTTCGGCGATTATTCGGTTTATTTATGGCTTTAACATGTGCAGATTTGGCTTTGTTGCTGCCTCCAATTGTTTTTGCTTTTGTCTTTGTGGCAGTCATTCATTTTAACTCATGCGCAAGCGAGATGGTCTTATGTCTGTCGCCGGTTGTGTATACAGTACTACCTATGGCCCCCGCTCCCCCACTCATCTGCTCTGCTGATATCACTACACCAGCTTCCTTCACATTGCTGCAGCCATTGACCAGCTGGTTGGGCTTGGTTTGGCTCAGTGGCGTTGCCTAGCCCGGATATTTTGTTTGACGAAGCGACGCTTGTCCATACATACATCCATACGTGAGTACATCGTATGTCGTCGCTCCTTTTGTATATATGTATTTATGTATGGATGTACATACTTGCTTTTGCTCTAGCATGTGCTTTTGTTGTTTTAGATAGTAGTCGCCGTTGTCTGCATTTTTTCCAGCTTTTGTGTAACCTTTTTTTGCATGTCACTGTGTATGTTTGCTTGCGTGTTTATTTGTCTTGTACGCCTATTCCTCGTGTTTTTCTTGTTACTAGTTCATAGTTGGTTGTTTATCTTTGCTTTTTTTGAGAAGTTTTTCGCACAAAATGTCCGTTTTGGCCCAAGACGCACAGACATGTTGGCGGAATGGGATACAATTTTATGTACAGTGTAAAAATATGGTTGACGAGAAGCTAAAAAGGGCGAAAATTTAATTAGTTATCCGTATTTCTTATTTAAGTTGCAAAATTTTAAATGTGTGGTTTCAGTAAATGAACTCTACGCATACATATACGCGACGTTCGTACGCTTATGGAGCAACATAAATCTCTCAAAAATAGAAGTTACTGAAAAACTACATTACGGTTATTTTGCAGGCAGTGTCTACACACACGCGCCACGGTAAATTTTACCGTAGATCCAC
>NW_016177073.1:0-8769 GCF_001687245.7 Rhagoletis zephyria | reverse complement strand
AATAAAAATCGCAGCATCAACTCTTGAATGGGCTCAAGTAACACTTACACTAATTGAATTTAATTAAATCAACAATTGACATGGAAACTTTTGTTGAAAGCAAGTATTGCTGTGGTTAAGTGATTTTTTTTTTTTGTTTATTTTGTATCTCCAACAAAGTGCATAATTTTCACTAGACTTTAATTTTTTTTTGTTTTTGTAAAATTATTATGATTATATGGATTTGGTTAGGGCATAAAAAATCATATATTATTATTTTTTTCTTTTTGCTCATTTATATTTCACAATAATTAATTATCAGGGTTGTATTCGCGAAGTTTAGGCATTTTCATCTCAATTTCACTGAAACTGTGATTCATTACGCAGGTTTTTGTATGGCCAAATCGATCCGCAATTTCAGCTGAAATTCAGAATAGTTTTAAAATTGCTCAATTTGAAGGGCGTGAAAACCACCTATTAGACGTCAGACAAAACCCGATTAGAAGTGGAAACATTGAAGACAATTCTGATCGTAAAATATTTCGTTGAATATCCATGTGTTAATATCTATGATAACTAAAAAACCCCGGAATTTCATTTCATTTCATTTTCATTTATTATAAAATATATATAAATATATAGAATTGCGATTCTGGACAATGCTTTTTAAAAACTAGAGAAAATGGCATTAAGTAGTGATATTGTTTTCGCTTTTATTTGAAGAAAGGTTAATGTTATGTAAGGCCATTCGGGCCCGCCCCATTTGCAAAAGATCTAATGGTTCACAACCGCCATTATATTCATATGAAAATTCTACCTTAACTGGAACCACTGGGCTTCCTTTCAGCCGAGCAAATGGAGGCACGAGCCCTAACCCCCATAAAGATGTAAGCGAAATGTTTTCGAACATTTTCGCTTTGATACAGAAACGTTCCTAGAGCATCTAGATTTGTTTTTGCATCAAAAATAAAATTTTGTATATATGTATATATATAATTTTTTTACAAATTTACCAAAAATCAAAAAAGGAAAGTTTTGAAAAATATTCTGCCGTTTCTATTTCATTGGCAAAATCTGTGCCTTGAAATATTTGCTTGTAAGTAGTACCTATACAATAATTCTATTGTTGGTACTATGTAATTATATACTTTTTATAGCGTAAGTGGAGTAAATAAAATCTAGTACTTTCTCTCTTACTTTTTCCAGCGAAAGTCGAGTTTCTTAACCAAATGAAAGTTCTAAGAACGAGATCGAAAAACCAAGCAAAAAATAACAAAACTGCAAATATGAGCACTTCCGATGAGTCGATGAATCGGAAATGGGAAAAGTAAGTGAGAGAATTGCAACAAATAAAATTGACAATATCAACGAATGATCGGAAGAGCGTTGTGGAAATTATATTGAATGTAACAATTCTGCGAAAAGAAAGAAAAATGTAAGAAATAGGAGAAGTTTTACGCAAAGAGCTCAATCATTGTCGTCTCTACATACATTTTGCCCTATAAAATGCTAGCGTTCGCCTTTGAGCGTTCATAAAAAATTGCAGTTTAATACCAAAGGTAGGTAATTAACCGCAATATTGAGGGGAACCAAGAAAATGCTAAAACAAAAAATTAGAAACATAAAGAAAATAAAAGAAGTGAAATAACATGAAATAACTACAAATAACGACATAGTATATGAAAATCGAAAAATTTCAGCCAAGAAATAACAAACAAACATACATACATACATGCATGCATACAATTCATAAGCCGTTTTGAATGCATTCATGCAGCCCTCTAATACGTACACATCAACCTAGAAACTATAGCATAAGCATAAACAACGAATTTGGCATTTTTGCAAAACAAACAAAAAAAAAACAAGTTTCAAAATGAAAACGCGTAAAAATGTTGAGAGGGATTGAAGCAGACAAGACAAAGGCAACAGACAAGCCGCAAAGCTGACTCAAGAGCGCATCTTATATCGGCCGGCTGAAAATACCTTCATTGTACGAGTACCTTGGTCAAAACTCAAATATTTAGCGGCAAGCGAAGCTGAAAGACCAGTTAGTAACACTGTTACAACAACAACTAACCCAAGTAGCTCATCATTCATGATCGTAAACATATGTAGATACATACATACATATTAAGTAAGTATGCATGTATATATATGTATGTAAATATGTAAATGCATAGGTCAGGTCTGCAAGTTGGTCGTTCAGTCAGTCCCTACGGTTAGCGTTACCTTAATTATTATTTTTATTTATTTTTTTTTTAATTTTTTTTTGTTGATTGCGGCTTTAATTGCAGTTTCATTGTATTTTTGTAGCTACGTATGTAGATTGTATTGTGTGAACGTAGAATAAAGCTTGGCTACAAAGAATTCAAATGAAGTAAAAATGCGTCAAAACTATGCATTTGGATCTTTAGGTCGAGGTGTCATAATGGCAAGCTGTTACGTAATTTAAGTATTATTTTCCACAAGCTAGAAGTAGTGTAATATTAGATTGGAAATGACGAACAAATATCAATAAAAATATTTGTNCTCAGCAACTTATTTCCAATGAACTCAAATCTTTATTTAGTAGAGTGCGTAGAGAGACTAAATGCATTAGGTCTTTCGACTCTGGGTTCCGGGCCACGAAAGCAAGAAGACTACGAAGAGGCAGACTTGCTTGATAGAAAAGCTGCAGCATGAACACTAATAAGTTCCGAGCCCTTCATTACAAAAGGACTACGCATCAACAGAGAAGAGCTTAGAAGAGAACAGAAAACAAGCCGAGAAGCTCACTGGAACCAAGCCTCTGAGAAGTGCCAGGCAAATAACCTATGGGGGGCAAACAGTATAACAAGGTATACATATATATTTGGTAGCGGTTTTATGCGAGGTAATATATATCGAAAAGACGGCAGATATATGTACCTCGGATCATTAAGCATGCAGCCAAATCGCATACACTCTTTGTCACCAAAGAACTTATTGGATTTTCTAAGGAAGTTAGGAGTACGAGGGCGCAATACTATATACCTCAGCAAATATCTATCTATTGGGACATATGAGAAGTCTTTTTGTCACCATGAGGTGTTGATGCCCACACATCTGTCAACACTAATCCAATTGCGTTTGCAGGATTATATTTCATGCTTATTTTTGAAGGAAGACAGTTCTGAAAAATGGAAAAAGGTCATACAAAGCTGAAAGTCTTGAAGTGCAGGCCATTTCATAGATAAAAAAAAAACAAAGAATAGCTGTAAAAGAACGAAAAAAGATACTGCAAATAGTGGAGTTGAAAATAAATTAATAATAAAATATAGTAAAACCAAGTAGTAAAAATGGTTTCTTAATGCATTTTGACTTATGGGGTATCATTCGAAAGGTATTTTCTCACCATTGGCATTTGGACGTGAATGAGTTTTTTTTTGCAAATAAATCGGAATAGTTTTGGTCCAGTTATTCAAGTTTTTCTTATATCAATCTTTGAAAGAAGTTAAAAAACAGCATCCGAAATCTCATTATTACGATTCCGTTGAAATTTTTTTTTAATATGTGTATGCAGATTTTTTAATCTTACTTACTGTTTTGTTATCTAAGGGGATTTTTTTTCAAAAAGTTCTTTAAGAAACTATTTTTATTCATAAAAAACTCCATTTTTAGAAGTATTTCCAACTCGGTCCAGCTCACCTAAATCTTAATATTTTTCGCAAATAGTATTTTGGTGAACGTCTTCAAATATAATTTTAATATAATAAATTTTGTAATCCTTGTATAAAAACCACAACTTTTTTTTTTTGTGATGCAGTCTAATGTTCATACGTACATATGTATTTACTATGTAGTAATAAATTATTACTAAACTAGTTTGAAGAGACAAATTTTGAACCGGATTTCAAAAAAGATAAAAAATGACAGAACACACAAATGCGAGAAAAGTATCAATAATACAAATTAATTAGCGTAAGCAATAAAAGCAATAATGCAATCACTAATTATAATCAAGCAAAAGATTAATTAGAAGTTTTCGAAGACCAAATGTATAAAAAAGAAAAATGAAAATAATATATAAGTAACAATATTACCGGATCTATAAAACCAGAAATTCGTAACGAAAATATTAAAACCTGAATTCAAACAAAAAAAAAACACTTGTAGATTAGATTGAGTGTCAGTAAGACGAAATTAATGAAACACTGTTTTTTTTTTTAATTTAAGCACAAAATCATGATTAAGTATTTTAAGTAAAGAAGTTTTATTGAGCGGCAAGGTTGTGCTTTTTTTTTGTAAAACTTGAAGCAATTGTGAACTTGACACGATCCTCTTAGTGCAAATAAATGTTCATTAAATAAACGACTTACTATGTTTATACCACTAAATACTTATATACGTGACTTTTAAAGAAATTGTTAGATATCCCTCTAGTTAAGGCACCCAGTAGATCATTTAAGTACGATGATTAATGACACACGATATTTTCTAATTGTGACAAGAGCACTTCCCGAGGGCTATGGTCGATTTTTGAAAGAATCAATTTACTGGAGGCAAGAAGTTCAAGCTGTTAATTTCATAAGAAGTTTTTTTTTCTTTACGGTTAAGAAGTATATGTATGTATGTATATTATATATTATATTTATTATTGCAAGCGGAGAAAATTATTAAAGTTCAATTATAGTCGTACATTTATGCATTGATTCTTTCAAATACAGTAACGGATAAAAGTGTCCGAGTAAAGAAAAATTAAATAAGAAGATAATAAATTATTAAATTAAAAAAAAAAAAATGCAAAAGTTTTATGTACATTGGTACATATGCACTATGTATGTACATACATATGTAGGTATTGGTGGTACTGTTGCGATGACTCAACTTATCATTGGTGTTCTCGAGTTTAAAGAGGAAACCGAAGTTGCTCAAGCGAATGGAAACTACTATTCAAAACACGTTCGCGTCATAAAAACATGAATGAAGAAGAAAAAGAACAAGTAAAAATTGGCTTAGACATGCAAAAAAGAGAGACTTAAGCATATATGTAGATAACTACATATTTATAATCGCATGGCATATGAGACCGTGGCGAATGCACTAATGGGGAGCGGGCAGAAAAGATATTTCATTATGTTGCGAGGCAAAAACAACAACAAATAAGAGGTGATCTTGAACGATAAAGCTGGAAAGATATGGAAGACAAAGAACTTTTGGATCTTTTGAAGAAAAAATGGATGTTTTCTCCTGGACCCGGACTTATTAAAGGCGTAGGATTTTTTCAAAAATTAAATTGGAACATACAAATTTTAATATTGTCTTAAGTTGATAAAAATGATATGAAAGCGCGTTTTTAACCCAAGCCATTTTTTATTTTTTTTCCCCCACCATCCAAAGTCACCAGATGTTTTCTAGTCGTTCAGATACCTTCCGAGGATGATCGTAAAAGAATCTGAGCGTTAGTTCGTACAAGTACAGTAATGTCTTAACTAGGGATGTCGGAAAAACATCGATGCATCGAAAATGTTCTACTGGATGTCGATGTTTTTTTTTTTAACTGACACCTCCAGTACATCTAACCACCATTTTAGTTTTTCAATTGTGCAAAAAAGAAAAGCGAGTTTGACAATTTTTTTTTCAGAAAAACTCTTGACTGTAGGTTTATTATCCATCTCATTGAGTGCGATTAAGTTTCACAAATTAAGCCATTTAAGTCTTGTAAGCCTTTTAAATGATCATCCGCCACATTTTCTCCATACAAAATTTAATTATGTTTTAAGTTATACATATGTATCGAGAAAACATAAACAGAGCAGCAATCAAGAGAATTTTTGATGAATTAAAATTTTTTTTTAATATTATTAAAAATATAAAATAAAATATTTTTGCATTCACAACGATTGGGATACGATATGTACCAAAACCCAATCATGTGACATTGCCTTTAGAGCCAAAATTTGTAGGGGTTTTGAAACTGCATGTAAAGAAAACAAAGTATCGATTTTTTTTTGCAGTCTTGAATATCGCCAAACTGCCGAACTTCTCGAACTTGTTTTTACCGAATTTCGATTAAAATAATAAAAGCCAGATGAATATCTGTCCGGAAAAAAAATAAAATAAAAATAAAAAAAATTATAAACAAAGAAAAGAAAATGTACTAACGCTTAAGAAAATAATAACAAACAATGCTCAAAACAATAACAGCAGAAAACTACATACATAAATATTCAGAGAGCGGTTGAGGTCTGCAAATGCCAAAGTGATGTTGAAAGTCGTTTTGCTAGTTTGACAACCAACAAGTGAGTTCGAGTCAAAGTCGAGAGGCAAAACGGAGCCAAGTTAAATAAATACAATTAAAAATAGTTAAGCCAAGTAGGCAGTTGTAGTACACACACACACATACATACATACATACATATATACATATGTCGTAGCTGAGAGTTAGCGGTAAGGGAGCGAGAAAACGTTTAAAAAACACGTTTTTCTAAGGCAGTTAACACTTTTTGTTATTTAAACCGTAATAATAAATTAAATTGTATAAAAGCGTTTTTTGCAGGGAGAGCTTCTCAAGCCGGACGTTAGAGATTTTTTATACATTCACACAAGTATATATGTACATATGTATGTATGTGTATAATATGTAGTATGTGGATGCAAAAAAATAGCAACTCCGGAAAATGTTAAAACAAGCAAAATTTTTTCTACGAACTGCTAAGTTTATGATTTAGAAATGTAGATTTTTTTGTGGTGCGCAGTTATTGCAATTTAAATTTAATTATGGTCTGCCATGAGCTAAGCGAGGTGCTGGCCGACGTAAATTTAGTTTTTCGCGTAGTTGTATAAGCATTAAATGCAAAAACAATTAAATTTTTAAGTACATTCTACTAGACGTAAACATAATTAAACGCAAAAAAATATTTCAATTATTCTGGGGTCAAGTTGAACAGAATTGCTTGATTTATTTAAAGTTTTTGACAAAAAATAAATAAAAATAAAAAATTGTATAAGCCATTTCTTAACTAACAAAAACAGAATAAGTAAATAGTAATTATATATGTAGCATCATCAAAAAAATATAATAATTTTCTCAAGTTTCCTCTTTGGTTGTAGTTATGTCCGACAGGGTCGGTGATGGCACAACGCCGAAACTGGTTTGTCTCCAAACCAAATTTGACAAGCGATGACGGAAATTCGTTCATAAAATACATCAATTTTCTCATTGTACTCTAACGGTTCCGTAAATTTTTTGAGATAAAACCTCTCATGGCATGGTAGTGTACCATTAGTTAGTGTTGCCAAGAAAGCATCAACCTAAGCCCTGGTCTACTTTTTAGGAAGTTGTAACCTTTGGCTACTCGTTTGGTCTGCAATCGCCTGCAGTGGAGGGAAGAAAGCAAAGCCAAAGTAGCTAAGGCGATATATGTAGTTATAACTTAAGCTCTTCAGGTAGTGTTAGAAGATAGTTGATGGTTTTGCGCTGTAAGTGTGAAGAAGAATATTGCCTGTTCCGCAAAATGCTAACTCACTTTCTCACTCACTTTATGGTATTTTGAAGTCTAATTCTGTCTGGTTGGTAAGCTTACCGTAATTAGCGACTCGTCTATGCTGTTTTTGGGCTATACAAATATTTAGACGTGAGTTTTGGTGCGACCAACATAAAAAAAAAAATCGGGACGTCGCCAGGCAATGGCAAACCTCTTTTCTCAATTCATGGTGTTAAGCGGGCCATAAGTGCTATTTTGGTATGACCGCAAACCGAACAAATTTTTTACGCCGTTTCGCAACCGTGGACAAAACAAGGATCCACCACAACACACTAGAAACCAAGGAACAATCAAGACAGTGGGTTTCTCCGGGTGAACGTGCAGAGATTAGAGATTTGTTGGACGCTGAAATCGCATGATTAATACACGCAAAGTAGAAATGAATTGAAACTTACCAAATTTGTAGCAAATTAATTTTAATTATTTTTCAATATCGTCCATTAAGAGCGAGTTTCTATTCTAGTACGTAGCTGGGGATGAGATGAGCGTTTGTATCATTAAAGTTTGTAATAATTTTTTTTTTTTTGTAGATATGGGCTTTTTACTACATTATCGACGGTCAAATACTTTTATTATTTCACCTAAACAAGATTCCCTGTTTGACAACACAGAATAATAAATTATTTTTTAAATAAATACAATTTATTTTTTTTTTTTTTTTTTAGAAAATTTTGTAAATGCTTCGTAGCGAAATCTTGTATAACTCGCGATTTCCCGTTGTAAGTTGTGCATACATATTTGGCTTTGGATTTATCTAATTTCCTTTCTTTACTATTCCCACACAAATACATATGTACATATGTATATTTTCGCGTAAGTAGCCCGCTTTAAACTGTTAATAATAATAACAACTAAAAAACGTCAAAAGGCGACACTACTTTCCTTTTACGGTTCGCTTGTTTGCAGTTTCGCTATTAATTGTTGCAATTATTAGTTTTTTATTGCTTTATTCCATGACTTCTTCAATATTTTTGTCCGGTAAATTTTAGTTTCTATCAATTTTTGGCCTTCTAAATGATTTCTCTTTGAGATTTTTGTTCTAAGAACCGCATTCAACACAAAGAAAAGCAATAACAATAAATTGAATAGCGACTTCAGTGAAAATTAAATTTACGTTGAAATCAAGCCAAATCATATGCAGTTATTAAACTGAAATGGGCGCATTTCGCTTTCTATCGCTAAATTATCAACAAAAACATAAGGAAGGAAGCTAGAAAATCAACGAATCTGACAATTTGCGAAATGACAATATTTGTTTAATTAACACGTTCGCTTTAGCACG
>NW_016177072.1:0-8769 GCF_001687245.7 Rhagoletis zephyria | reverse complement strand
AGAAATGTTCAGGGCAAAGACAATCGCAAACATAAAGAAAAAACTAGGGAAAAACAATCACAAACACGAGGAAGGAGGCTAGGACTAAGACCACCACAAACATAGGGAATTATTTAGGGAAAAGACAAACACAAACAGAGGAAAAACAACCACAAACACGGGGAAGAAGACTAGGACAAAAACAACCACAAACACGGTGAAATATTTAGGGCAAAGACAATCGCAAACATAAAGAAAAGACCAGGGAAAAATTATCACAAACACGGGGAAGGAGGCAAGGACTAAGACAACCACAAACACAGGAAAATGTTTAAGACAAAGACAATCACAAATAGGGCGAAAACAACCACAACACGGGGAAGAAGACTTGTACAAAAAAACCACAAACACAGGGAAATGTTTAGGGCAAAAATTATGGCAAACATAAAGAAAAAACGAGGGAAAAACAATCACAAACACGTGGAAGGAGGCTAGGACTAAGACAACCACAAACACAGGGAATTATTTAGGGAAAAGACAATCACAAACAGAGGAAAAACAACCCCAAACACGGGGAAGAAGACTAGGACAAAAACAACCACAAACANAAACAACCCCAAACACGGGGAAGAAGACTAGGACAAAAACAACCACAAACAAAGGGAAATGCTTACGGCAAAGACAATTGCATACAGAAAGAAAAGACTAGGAAAAAACAATCACAAACACGGGAAGGAGGTTTGGACAAAGGCAACTACAAACACAGGGAATTGACTAGGGAAAGGAATATCGCAAATAGAGGCAAATGATTAGGGAAAAGACAGCCACAAACAGGGGGAAATGAGTAGAGCAAAACAACCACAAACACGGGGAAGGAGGCTTTGACTAAGACAACCACAAACACAGGGAATTATTTAGGGCAAAGACAATCGCAAACATAAAGAAAAAACTAGGGGAAAACAATCACAAACACGGGGAAGGAGGCTTTGACTAAGACAACCACAAACACAGGGAATTATTTAGGGCAAAGACAATCGCAAACATAAAGAAAAAACTAGGGGAAAACAATCACAAACACGGGGAAGGAGGCTTTGACTAAGACAACCACAAACACAGAGAAATGTTTAGGGCAAAGACAATCGCAAACATAAAGAAAAAACTAGGGGAAAACAATCACAAACACGAGGAAGGAGGCTAGGACTAAGACCACCACAAACATAGGGAATTATTTAGGGAAAAAACAAACACAAACAGAGGAAAAACAACCACAAACACGGGGAAGAAGACTAGGACAAAAACAACCACAAACCCAGGGAAATATTTAGGGCAAAGACAATCGCAAACATAAAGAAAAGACTAGGGAAAAATAATCACAAACACGGGGAAGGAGGCAAGGACTAAGACAACCACAAACACAGGGAATTAACTAGGGCAAAGATAATCGCAAACAGAAAGAAAAGACTAGGGAAAAACAATCACATACACGGGAAAGGGGCTAGGACACAGACAGGCACAAACATAGGGAATTGACTAGGGCAAACGCAATCGCAAACGGAGGGAAATGAGTAGGGTAAAGACAGTCACAAACAGGGGGAAATGAGTAGGGCAAAACAACCACAAACACGCGGAGGAAGGCTAGGACAAACACAACCACAAAGACAATCGCAAACAGAAAGAAAAACTAGGGAAACGCGGGGAAATGTTTAGGGCAAAGGCAATCACAAACAGGAAGAAGAGACTAGGGAAAAACAATCACAAACACGGGAAGAAGTCTAGGAAAAAGGCAACTACAAACACAGGGTATTTACTGGGGCAAAAAACAATCACAAGGAGAGGAAAATGAGAAGGGAAAAACGATCACAAACACAGGGAAGAAGTCTAGGAAAAAATCAACCAAAAACACAGGGAAATGACTGGGGCAAAACAATCACGAACAGTGGGAAGAAGGCTATGACAAAGAACACCACAAGGGAAATGATTTGGGAAAATTACTAAGGCAAAGGCATACACAAATGAAGTGATCAGGGCAAAAACGTAGACCAACACAATTAAAACGATAGGCAGCACAAAGACAAGAACAGAGACGAGGACAAGGAAAAAACTAAAAGAATACGTATACGTACATGGATAGGGAAACACACTGACAAAGAGACAAAAACAAATGCAGATACAAAAAAAGCCAAAAGCGAAAGCAGATACCAAATGAACTGAATACTATCAATAAAACAGAGGTAAAGAGTAACTCCGAAGCCAAACTTAGATTAAGATTAGGGTTACAACAAATTTACGCAGCATTAAACGAACTAGAAATGAACTGGAATAAGTTTAACTTGCGCGATGTAGACCACATGCGCTCTTCTTTCTAATGATTAACGTAGATTAAAGATTTTAAATTGCCTATTGAATTTTCAGGACAAAGCCGGTAATTTGCACAGATGTATTATGTGCTCAAATTTCGAATAATTTATCGAAATCGGCAAAACAAAACGAAAAACTAAACGAAAAACATCACCAATGTGCTCAGCAGTACATACATACATACGTACTCGCACTATGAAAAATTATCAAGCGAATTAAAATATATTCCAATAAATATACTGTTAAATATATTGCATACATTTTTGGAATATTATCAATGATGGAAGCAATAAGAGGTAATATGATATTAACGTAATCATATTTTCCAAAATAAAGAAAACAGAAAATGAAGCGATTAACAGCCACGATCTCTGCATATTTGGCTGCTAGTTTATTTTATTAAAAATACAGAACATTTTATTTACATTGTTTAATGGTGTGCGTACAAAACAATTTAATATTGATATGCATAGCGAAAGAAAAAAAAAATGTATTCTAATAACAGTAAAAACATGGCTAAATGTGTGGTGAAAAATAAAGAACAACAAACTTAACAAAAATGTTGCTTTTCTTTGCCACGCGGAAAATTTAAAATTTGCATTTTAATAAGCTTATGGATTAGAAAACCATTAATATAAACCAAATTGTATAATGTATTTCTAAAATAGGCGCACAAACACTAAAACACTATTTAAAGCGTTATTAAATGAGTTTTAGTATGTATGCACATTAGGGTGGTCCAAACTGCATGTGCATAAGTAAAGTCAGAATCTTAATGCTCTACCACTGAAATCAAAAAAATATATATATTTAGGTGCTCAGAGCGCTGAAAGTCTTACAAGTATTTTATATGGGAAAAGGCCATTTTTCGTGGAAGTAGTATGGAATTCTTGAAAATCAATATTTGGAGTNGTGCTCAGAGCGCTGAAAGTCTTACAAGTATTTTATATGGGAAAAGACCATTTTTCGTGGAAGTAGTATGGAATTCTTGAAAATCAATATTTGGAGTGCTTAGAGCACCTAAAAAAATATGTAGTTGATATTAAAAAATGTTTAGATAAACCATTGGGGGATATTACTGAAAATTTCCTGAAGAGAAACAATCGAAAAATATTGATTTTTAGGAAATCTATACCTTTTCTATGAAATATTATTTTTTTTTCATAAATAGTAAATACATGAACATATTTGAGCGCTTTGCGCGAACTGTAAATATACTACTTTTATCGGTATAGAACCATCCTAGGGGTGAGTGAATTGAAATTCCGACTTTCTTTTTTTTGGGCAACCCTAATATACAAACATAAGCATAGATGTGCGTGCATACGTCAGTTAACATTTTATTATTTTTCGCTTCCATTGTTATTTGAGTATAAAATAAATTTTAATTAGCTGAAGCAAAAATTTTAATAATTCTCGTATCTGGTCTACATAAGCAGCTTTACAGATTACAAATAGACATATGTATGTATTTGTATTGGCAGCTGTATGTTTTCGACTAAAAATTTATATATTTTAAAAATTTAATTCAATGTCATTTAACATTTCATCGCTAGGTACTTAACAATCTACGAATTTAAACCGTGTTTTCCGATGGCTACCTTCAGCATAAAAATTCCCTAAAGATTAGCTAAAGAGGGACAGTTCTTGGCTAGATATAGATATGAGTTGCTCCGTTTACGTAGACCCAACTGTTTTCTTGTTACGGACAATTAAATTTTAACATATGCCCTCCTGTGCAAATGCTACACAATTTATAGCAGAAATGAAAATAAGCAAGCAAAGCCAAAAAAAAAATTGTTGTGTTTTCCTACGTTTCTGAAGTCGCTAGATCGTCTTTATTGTTGCAGCTGTGATAACGCCAAATTATGTAAAGCTTGGTCGTATGTTTATGGTTCCCTTAGTAGGTAATGATAGACTACAAAGCAATATGGGAGTCGGAGAAACTGCATCGTTCGTTAGTCAAGTCCAGCGGCTGCTAATTTCAAGAGAATGTGTAAAGGAGCCTAAGCCGTTTTTATATTTTGATATTTCCACATATTTACCCAACTATTTGCTCTGAAAACGAACCGAAAGAACTTAACTGTTCTGACCTGCCTATCATTTGTTAAAAGAAGAAAAACGTAGCTAAAAGATCTTTCATTATTTTTTAGAAAATTTATGAAGATTCTAAAGAAACATGCAAAATGACACATTTGAAGTACAATGCTGAACAATCCAATCTAGAACATAGACAATTGTGGTGTTCGCCACCCCTATCTTTCTTCAAACTCTGCAATAACTATACAATTTTCTTGCGGCTGAGAAAATTTTCCACCTCAATTAAGGCTTTCAAAAGCGGTTTCCATCCCCTCCATGCTGACCTTCGCTGTAAGCTGCGGGTCAGACAATACGCTCCTTCAATATGGAGAGACACAAGATTTCGTCCACCTTAATTTGAGTCAAATGAGGACTGGCAAGTCACTTTCTGCTCGAATGACTCTCATAAAGTGGCTTACAACTTACTTCGTTGCCTCACAACGAGTTTCTTTACTGTTGTTGGTTCTGCATGAAAATCACTGAAGAACATATTTATGTAAAGCCTTCCGTCATGTGGTCCGCTTTCAATATGGTTGCATTGCGGTAGAGTCCTTCTTCTTCAATATCATCTTTGAACATTGGTAAGGTGGAACCTGGTTAGAAGACTAGAAACTGATATTTACCTTGGTTGTAGATATGTGTTTGTTGAGCGGAGACTAAGGAATCATAATTCTTTTTCTCACAATGCATTCTTCATTTGCCACCTGAAGGTCTCTAGGGCGGGGACAGCCTTTCTGAATTGGTCTTCGATATTTCCAGCACTCTAAATAGAGTACATATCGATGGATCTCTTCAATACAAACCCCTTAGGGATTGCTCTTGAGGACGTCATGTTTATGATCCTTGTCTAAACCTTACTACTTACTTTGACAAGAATTAGATCTGGAATAGAAAAGGATGTATAATCAATCCTAACTAGGAGTGTTTTTTTTTTTTGAAAATGGTTTAGTTTCCCAAGGTTTTCCAACTGTTGTATTTGTTATGAAAGTTTTTCCTACAGCTGTAAGACTTCGGTACAGGGTTCGTTTATATTATTTCCCGCCATAGTTAGTATTTAACCGTTGACAACGAAATTCGATCATAAATGCAACTTTTTCAACTAAAAGGTGTGTAACTGGAATATCTTCGTTTTAGAGAAATATCGCAGTAAAATTCGGTATCAAAGCGTGGATGCACGGAATAAATATACTTAGTAGCAATGAAATTATCTCCGTGAAATATTCTTCAGCAGATGAAGTGAATTTGTACAGATTTTTTGGACGTAATATCACCCTTGGAGCCTTGAGTTCAACTACAAATAAATCCTCAGAATACTGGGATGCAGATCGAAAAAATCGCGTAAAAAAATCAGCTGCGGTTCGTATTTGGCACAGAGGATTAACTATTTCCTTAGTGCGATTGATAGCAAAAAAAAATATCAAGATATATAGTCAAGCCGAACAGGACTCGAATCGCAACATACGTGATACATCACTCGAATAAGCTAAATGGGATAAAGAGTTCGTTCACGTATCTCATACGTACGGTGACCATATTTATGCGCGCCGAATACGGGACAAACAATAATTTTGCAAATTTTTTCCATAAAAGCTANTTTTGCAAATTTTTTCCATAAAAGCTAACAGATCACCTACTTACATGATCTTAGATGTACGTATTAGCCCTGAAACAGCATCCTTATAGTAACATCAGAAATTTGTAGTATATCTTGCCTCGAAATTTTTTCTCCAAAATTTTTTTTTACAAAAGCTTCGTTAAATTTTAGTACAATAAAGTGCAAGTTTTAAGTAGCTAGGACTTACCGTTAGTTTTTGGAAATTTTATCATACAAAGTTAGTATGAATGACAATTTGTTGATAGGGGAAAAATTGAGCAGCGCGTTGCACTTGCTCTTTATAATACTAAATTTTAATGAGCTACAAAACTGCAACCAATTGTTTTCTAAAGGCTCTCATTAAAAAGTTTGAAATTTCGGTGAACATTTTTAGAATTAATTCTCATAGTTTTTGCGAAAAGTCGAAAAATTCGATTTAAATGGCCTTTGTTAGGAAAAGAGTTTTACTAAAAAATAATAAACATTAGATAAACAAAAGCAAAATAGCCGAACCTTGCTAAAATGTAGAATCCTAATTTATATTTTGCTAACAAGCTACAAAATACACATTTGCTGTTTGTTTTAACCCGTAGAATTGTGTAAAGCCGCTAACAAAAAGCATTTTTACACACGAAAATGTATAAACGAGAAAACATATTCATCCTGTAAATTTACCAAAAAATTAAAAAAATAAACAAAAATATACTCGATTTATAGTTGCATTTTTAAACCAATTTTTTAGAGTGCAGGCATTCAGACTGGTTCATAGGTATGCCATTTTAATGAGCTTTTAAGGCGTCGAAATACCGAACAAATACAGGACATTAAAAGAAGTAGAGAACATTTGACGTCACGTATAAAATAAATTAATTTCCAGGACTATTGGTCAAACAAGAGGACTGTCGCATATAGATAATAAAGGACGGATGTCACCGTACCCATACGTGACCTGTTTTTACGTGACGAGTAATACGATATTGTTAAAAAAAAAAACATGTAGTAGGCTGACTTGAAAATCACTCTTGAATGGTTCGTGAACAGTTCAGTTACTTAACTGACGTCCCCGAGACAGTTTCGTATCAAAGGGATTTACGTTTCAAGGTTCAAACGATGTCGTACAGCGAATATATTTTTCTTTTGCAAATTTTCCTTTGATCCTCCACTCCATGTTTGCGGTTCCATCATATCCTTGAAACAAGCGTGCTGGTCATATTAAGACGACGGTTTTGATATCGCTGTAATATGAATCCTGTAAGATACCGACGTATAGTACACATAGTGTAAGTTTTTCAGTGTCTGAAACTGCCATTGTTTCATTCAAAATAATACTATAATGTTCAGCTATATTTACTCTATTAATAATCTTGGCAGCAATGATATCAGAAAATGTCTGCAGGACTTGGTCCGGACTAAATGGTTAGCGTTTTTGGCGCTTTTGATGATATTTATCACTGGATTCTATGTATTCTGAATCGAAAGAGAGCTCGGAATTTCCCATATTTTTGCAGGATGAGTCTTAGCGCTTCTATCGAGTTCACTTCTAAGTTCCAGCTCTGCATAAAAAAAAAGTTCGCTTAAATGTTTAGTGTGATCGCAGCTAACTTTCCACTACCTCTTTTGCACGTTGGGCGTTGAGACATGACACCTTCTTGTTCTCCAGAAGCAACTTGTAGTAATGAAGTGGCTTTCATAACACAATTTTTCAGACACACCTTTCCCTCATGATTTCAAAACGCTTCCTTTGCCCGTTTCCATTCTCGAAACCAATTCCCGTGGATTCTGATGACCTCCTTTTCCTACACCTTTGCGGAAGAATAAACTGCGGGGCTTTAAGAAAACTGTATCAGCCTCTTTGAGCATTCAAGAATATCAGCGGAAGCAATGTACACTTTACTCAAAATTTTACCAATTTAAATTGTTGGAAAACAATCAGCACGGTGCGCCACTTCGAGCCTACGGGAGCTACTCGGCTGCAGAGATACTCAAAAACGGTCACACCGCAATACCAAAAACATCATCTTAACGTGCATGGACTACTGTGTACTAAGTCTATTTCAAATGGATACTTTTGGTCAGGAAAGGCTGCTGATAAACTGTGATCACTCCACTTCTAAACCGATGGCTCTAAACTAAAGAGCAGTGTAGGAGCGGGGATCTTCTCAGCCCAGATGGGGTTGGATAAATCCTTGCTCCTAACCGACGATTGCTGAGTTTTTCAAGCTAAAGTCGCTGTCATATTCTCATCTTCTTTGACAGCCAGGCGGTACTCAAAGCGCTTGACTCGGACAGATGTAGTTCAAGAATCATAGCGGACTGCCGCAGATCTCTAAACGAGATGGCTGAGCAATATGGCCCTTCACTTGGCATGTGTGTCGGAGCAGCAGAACATAACAGGCAACGGTTTTATGCTGGAATGGTTTTATGCAAGGGATTTATCTCTTATACTAAAAGAGCCAGGTGCATTCGTCTTACCACTTGCAGCAATACAAAGCTTATGTGGCAAAAATGGAACAAGAATCGGACGGAAGGTCTCTTCAAGCTGAAGAGAGGGTGCTTAGTCCAGAAACTGTGCGGCACTTGGTACGCAAATATCCCACACTTGGCAAACAAAGACTTAGTTTAGAATTTCTCGAAGGTTTAATCGACATAGCCGAAGCAGGAATACGGCAACTTTTGGGTTGCGCAGACTCCACACGATACGTTGAGTAGGAGGCTTCTAACGTTCCGTGTGCTAGCACAAAGGCCTAGGTGTGCTATTG